>NC_135717.1:48570513-48870513 GCF_964656455.1 Halichoerus grypus | reverse complement strand
GATTGCTGTTGATCAGTGTAAAGCTGTGTGGATATCCACTTTTTGGTAGGTGGGTGTGGGTTTTTGTTGTTGTTTTTAACTTTTGGAGCTTTTAAAATCTTCTCTTTATGCCTGATGTTTTGAAATTTCAAAAGGTTTGTTTTGGTGTGAGCCCCTTCTTCCCCCACGTGGTGTTGGGGATTACTTGGTGTTGCCATGCTAAAAATTTGTGTCTTTTAGTTCTGAGAAGTGTTATTATGGATATATTATATACATAATACATACGTGTATGTGAAAATATATAGTGGATAATATATATGTAATATATAAAAACATAATATGTGTGTATAATATATAGTTTACATATGTAAATAGTATTATATAATATAGTTTATACATAGATAACATATATGTGTAATATATAATACTAATAGAAGATACACGTATAGAGTTAATGTTATTCTCACCTCCACTTTGCTTCCTTTGCCTAGAACTTCTATTAGTTCTTTTATTTTGTTAATCTATTCGGGTATTTATTAGTCAGGCATTTTGACGAATTGACATTATGAATTGATTTTGTATTGTCTTCTCTCTCATTTTCCATGATTTTTTTTGTTCTTCTTTCTTACAGAAGTCTTAAATGTTTTCACTTTCAAATCCTTAAATTTATTGTTCATTTTCTGCTTCCATATTGTTAATCTCCATGCACTCTTTCCTGTTCTTTGAATATTCCTTCTTTTTTGTTTTATAGGACTCTGTTTTTCTCATGGATACATGTTCTTTTATCTGAGAATGCTATAGTTCCTTATAAGTTTTCTTCTGCTCCCCTCCTTTTTTTTTATGCTTCTCTGAGTTCTGTTGTTCTATTAATTCTGGTTTCTGCTTTTTATGCCAAAGGGCTTCTGCTCATTGGAAGTTCTGTGCATGATTTGGAGTTTGTTAAATACAGATATGTTTTCTTGGGGAGTGCTTCCAAAATACAGTTTTCCAAGATCTTTTAAGTAGTCAGGTACCCTCTAAGTAACTATATAATTTGGTGGATATAACCTTAGCTACCAGCATTCTAATAGCTGCACAGAAGGGAAGGAGACAGCCTTTCACGTGATGCTATGCCTGCTTTCATTGGAGGAAGGAGGTTCTTACCACCTTCAACCATGTCAGCTGTTCTTTCCACAGAGTCTTTGGCTGAAACTCTTCAGAACCATTGCCTCTGCCCTTGGGCTTACCCAGCGCCCCACAACTGCTGGAACCAGAACTGAAAAAATTTAGAATCTGGGCTTTCTGATGCCTAAATTAGTAGTTTGGCATTGAGGATCACCAAATAGTATACTTTTGGTATCAGATTCATGCTTGGTAAAATCTCTGCCCCATCCTTTACTGTGTGTGTGACTTTGGAGATGTCATTATGCTCTGGCATGTCAGTTTTTACAGAGATTAGATGAGAACAGGTTTTCACCTCATGTGGGTTTTCTGATGATTAAATGAGATAATGAAGTAAAATTGACCAGCTCTTAGTAGTTACTCAATAATAATAATAATAATAAAACCAGGTTTATAAAGAGTCTTGAAATATATGTGTCTTTATACAAGGTATACTAATCTGCCAAATAAAATACCACAGATTTGGTGGCTTAAATAACAGAATTTTTTTTTTCCCTCACTAATCTGGAGGCTGGAGGTCCAAGATCAAGGTGTTGGCTGGATTAAATCATTTCTTTTTTTTTTAAATTTTATTTTATTATGTTATGTTAGTCACAATACATCATTAGTTTTTGATGTAGTGATCCACGCTTCATTGTTTTCGTATAACACCCGGTGCTCCATGCAGTACATGCCTTCCTTAATACCCATCACCGGGCTAACCCATCCCCCCCACCCACCTCCCCTCTAACACCCTCAGTTTGTCTCTCAGAGTCTATAGTCTCTCATGGTTCATCTCTCCCTCCGATTTCCCCCCCTTGGCTGGATTAGTTTCTAGTGAGACCTCTCCCCTTGGTGTCCAGACGGATACCTTACATGGCTTTTTCTCTGTGGGTGTATATGGAAAGAGAGTGAACTCTGGTGTCTCTTCCTACTCTTATAAGAACACCAGTGCTATTGGATTAGGACTCCACTTTTATACCCTCATTTAACCTATATTACTTCTTTAAAGGTCCTCTCGCAAAATATAGTCATTTGGAGGGTTAGGGCTTCAACATGTGAATTTGGGAGGACACAATTCAATTCATAACTCCAGCGGATGAAAGTACTCACAGGTAATCTTGGTTTTCCTGCTTACCTTTGCAACCCCCTAGTTTATGTCTTCTTAGTCAGGACAAACTCCAGGCAGAAATGGACATTGAAGGACTTTGCCTTCAGACAATCTTCCTCTCTAGTTTGGTACCTCTTTATTTAACCGAGATTCCAAGGGCTTTCTCAGAGCTCTAGATTCTACTTTCCTATCAGGATCATTTAATTGCTTGACAAAGAATGACTCAGTTTAATATTTATTCCTCTTTGGTGGCCATGAAAAGTAAAAGCAGCATATAAGGAGAGGAACGTAGATAGTGATTTTAAGATGGTGTGTTTGTAGATAACATGCTCTGGGGTTGAGAAGATGCCATCAAATTCCATTGTAGAGCTGCCTTCATGATTAATGAAAGCAGTCTTCCATTTCCCTTTCTACATTTTTGTTTTCCATCACACTTTATTTTAGAAACCTCCAATCAGATTGTCCAATCACATAAGTTTTTGTGGGTTTACATAGCCAGAATCATTTGTGTATATGAGTATATAGCAATACACAGCCTTCCTTCTGTTCATATAGATGGGAACTGAACTCTGCTGGAAGTCCCTGCAATACGTACAGTTTTATTTTTTGGCGTGTAGCAGTCCAGTTTTTATAGGGATTCTTAACTAGGACAACATCCTTGCGCATTTGCTAGGGAAAACTTTTATAGCCTATGTGTGTGCCTGTCAGATACACATATAATGGTCTCGTAATATGAGAGGTATATAATTATATATGCATTTTTACATCAGATTCAGGAATTTCAACTACTCCATTTTACCATTTGTAGAAATATTTGAACATTAGGGATAATTAATAGCTAAGGCTGAATAAATCCTTTTGACACTAAGTATCACTTTTAGCGGAAGAAATAACTAACGGTTATTTGAATTACTCTCATGAGTCACATACATATTCTGTTATTTTTATCCCCCTTGAATTATTCCAGCATCAGGCTTAGTCTAGGCTATAGGTTGTTTTTCCAATTGCGTTTAAAGGTAATGGGGTCATGTAATTTCTTTTAGCTCGAAACTGTTGACTTGCAGGGATGTGTGGTTACTTTATGCTATTCAGTCCTATTTCAGTCAGTATATTCTGTCACTCTCAGTCTCCTAGGGGTGCCTGGGTGGCTCAGGCGGTTAAGCATCTGCCTTCGGCTTGGGTCATGATCCAGGGTCCTGGAATCAAGCCCCATGTCGGGCTCTCTGCTCAGCGGGGAGCCTGCTTCTCCCTCTCCCTCCCTGCTCCCCCTGCTTGTGTGCTCACTCCTTTCCTCTCCCTCTGTCAAATAAATAATATCTTTAAAAAAAAATCTCAGTCTCCTAGATAAGGATTTAAGCTTTAATGTACATAGAGCACATTTTCAACATCCACAAATAATAATTGTATATATAATATGATATAATATAATATAATACAATAATAATTATTATTATAAAACCCTCAGTAAAGTTCATTATAACTTTTTTCTTCTGAATAAAAATATCAAAAGAGAAGCATAAATGCAGAAATTGCCTGAAGCAAAAGAGAAATGTGTATGAAATAGTCCTATTCTTTCTTAAGTCTTCTAACATCTTTCCTCTGTACCCTGTGTTTCTAAAAATCTGATGCCCAAGTGAGACCAAAGATGGTTTCCTCATGTTATGTCAGAAAGCAGATCACCTGTCACTATCTGCTAGATATGAAACAGACTCATCTTGTATAGACAATGACCAATAGCCAGGTTCATCATCCATTGGATTGATCAGTAGAAACTCCAGGAATTTCTTTATGTGCCCAAGGACATCTCTTAAATAACAATTGGCTGGTGTCACTACTTAAAAAGAGAAAACAAAGGCTGTACTCAGATAAAGCAATACATTTGATTCTAAGAAAAGTAAAGTATTACTTGGTTTATGGAGTTGTATTACTGCTATATCTACACCATTTGATTTAGTTGACCCTGAAAATTTTTCTTTTAGTTTTCAACAGAGTTAAGACCTTGAATCTGAAAATATTAATGTAAATACATTAATTGGATCACAGCTCTTTTCATTTAGTTTGTTTCTTCTTCCTTGGCATGAATTGAAACTATATGCTGTGACCTAGGACATGATGATTTAGCTAAGCGTGAAGCTAAGAAATGGAAGAGTATTGTAGAAAAAGAGATTTTCTTTGAGGTATAAGAAACTGTGGAATTTTTTCTTTATTTTCTTTTAAGTAAGCTCTACACCCAGCATGGAGCCCAACACGGGGCTTGAACTCACAACCCTGAGATCAAGACCTGAGCTGAGATCAAGAGTCAGATGCTTAACTGACTGAGCCACCCAGGTGCCCTGGAACTTTGGATTAAGTCAGCCCTAAATTAACAAATGAGTAACATGAGCCACAGGGAAGTTACATGAGCTGCCCAGAAGCACAGAGGCACGTAGATGTGGACCTACATTCAAAGCTCTGGAATCCCATTTTCAAACCCTAGCAAATGTAATTTATTCTCATTATAATTCCTTCTTTACATATAGGAGGAGCTCTTGCTAAAATATTCTCAAAAACTACTAGAGGACTGCCTCATAGGGGAGTCCCAATACAGACATCGATTAAACTGAAATAGACATAATATGCCCTCTGCTTCTTATATTCCAGACAGTGTATTTCTTAAGACCTTTAAGACCATTAAGACCAACTCAGGTAGTGGTTATAGCAATAAAATGATTAGCTCAAGTGACTGCTACTACGTAATTCCCTATATGATTTGAAATATAGGTCCCTACCATTTTAATAGGAAGATCTTGAATACTTAAAGTCATTTAGATTCTAAAGTTCATACTTTATTTTGCATATAAATTTATATTTATATAATGCTGTGAAGTAGATGACATCAGCACCTCCTCATCACCCCCCATGCCAGCATTATAAAGCTGGGGATTCCAAGTTCAAAGTAGCTTATAAACTTTTTTCCCAAAGATCAGAAAGCTTGCAAATAAATGGCCAGCCTGAAACCCCATTCCAGATGTTCTGATAAATTATTGGGAATTCTGTTTTGTGAATGTTATATAAAAGTTGGAAATTAGGTAAAATTGATTATTTAATGCAGGTTAGGTTTTACTCTATTACAGATTCCAATCTGTGTTCCTCAACAAGAACTTTGAGCCTGAGCAAAATAGTTCAGATATATAGAGAATGGAGAGTTTGATGTGATTGTAAATGTATATTCCTTTTAATAATTACACTTAACAGCTATGAATTTGAACTTTTCCCCCTTATTCTTAGACTATATAATACCCAATGTCCTCGACATGCTCATAACAATCTTTAAATTTCCAAATTAACACTAAGAAATAGCTTATGAGATGAGAAGCAAAATTAATGAATATCATCATTATAATTTTTCACCAAAAGACTAGGCATTCCATTTCTTTCATTACATGTGTTATCCTTTTGCTTATAAAACACTCTCCATGTATTCATAATGGTATAGGATGTGAGCGTATGTATTAATGTCCTTATTTTTTAATAAAAATAATTGAAGCATAAGAGATTAAATGATTCGTCCATTATCAAAGGATTTAAAATGGCAAAGTCAAGACTATAAACTCCTGACACTCTTTCAATAATGATTTCATTTTTAATTACAAAGTAATTACAAAGGATTTTATTTTTATTCATTGCTTTAAAAAAAACAATTATAATAATACAAAGTAGAAAGTGAATGCCCCTTCCTCATGACAC
The DNA here is from genome assembly GCF_964656455.1 of Halichoerus grypus. Lineage (NCBI taxonomy): Eukaryota > Metazoa > Chordata > Mammalia > Carnivora > Phocidae > Halichoerus > Halichoerus grypus. The sequence goes on along the minus strand of NC_135717.1, from coordinate 48,864,557 downwards.
TTGGCTTTTCAGTTTCACCCTAGAAATGATCACTGTTTATTCTTCGATCTATTTTGAATTGTAGCTGAAGACCCTGCTACTCTTTCCTTCAGTCCCACTTCCCTGAAATAACCAGTTTTACCTCCTCTGTCTTCTGCTTTAGTTATTTTCCTAGTGACTTTCATGACTCTATTGCAATATACTTCTCTTTCTTGCATAATAAACCTTTTTAAAAATGTTTATTGATTTCTCATTTTTGAAAGATGAAGAATACAAGCTTTTTACCCATTATGTGTTTTCCCAGGTTCTAATTTCTGTCATTCATATTTTAAAATTAAAATCCTTTTGGCTAGAATTATAATTGTACGTATAATAAACTTGATATATTGTAATTTTCCACTACATGAAGTGAGAGTTTACTATCCTTTTTTTCCCCTATCATTTTTCCATCATTCCATCTCCCAACTGTTGTTTGATTTGCCATGGCTTTCACATTATCAGGCTTTGTAGCTTGTACCTCCCTGCCACCAGCCCCAATTAATTCTTCTGTGCTTTGTGGAAATTGCCTCTAAAAGTTGAAAACTCATAACAGGTCTTGACACACTATATATTACCAAATCAAGATGTGTACTTGGGCCACAGAGGTGACAGAATCTTATGCTATGAAAACACTTTACAAAACACAAGCACAAGTTCGCAAAGTTTCATGAGATCTTTGAAGACATTTCCCCTATGGATATACCCTATATCTAGGGCTACGTCTAGTGCCATTGATAAGAATTCTGATGCCAGTCTGATCATTCCTTTGTAAGCAAAAAATTCATCCCTTTGAAAGCTTTTAGTGATCTCTTTCATGTTTAATTATCTGGAGTTTCACCAAAGTGACTCTAGATGTGGGCTATCTACTTACTCTTAGCTCATTGATCTTTATGGTATACTGAAGTTCTTTTGGGCTAAAGAATTGTGTATATATGTACAAGTATGTGAGGTGGGTGTAAAAGACAGATGGGGGTTGTTTAATGTATGCCACAGAAGCAATGTTATGATAAAACCTGAGGACAGACCTCCAAAATTTGTGCAGCCACAAGACACTGCTTTCTACTTATTTCATTAATATTTTAATATGAAATCACATTGGCTGAAGCCGTAGCACTATGAAGTGAAAATATAATGCTAATTTTTAAAAAATAGCCTGTTCCTTAAAGGCAAATAAACAAATCTATATGCAGTCAATTATCATTTCTGCTTTCTGTTCATTTGATTCTTATTATTTTTTCTAGAAAATACTATACCTCTGTAATATGTGATATCATGTTAGTTTGGATATAACTCTTCTATTTAACCAAGTGAACTTAAGAAACAAACAAACCACAATGTCACCTACTTAAGCTTACTCTCATAGAAAAAGAATTGAGGAAACATTTTTTTTTCTTGAGTAGTCTTTGATAATTTATACAAATGCTCTATTTTAAAAACTATTTTTGTTACCACTGTTAATTAATTAGTTAATCCCGTGTTCTGAAAAATAATTGTAAACAGAACACATTATTTTAGATCTGAAATTTTTAGTTCCATAGTAAAGTCATGCTGGTAAATGAATAATACCTAATTATTTCAAGTTGGTCAGGAAATCTTCTTACTATGTCAGGTTCAAGGCATAGTCAACCAGTTCTTTGTGGTTCTTCTTTTCTGTGATAGTCCAACAGACCAGGCTACCTGCTCTAAGGAACCATCAGTAAATAGTACACCACTCAGCTGAGAGTATGATCTGGTGTGATTTACATGCTGGAGTCACAAGCCAAATGGATTACATGTCTTACTGCTTTTAAACTGTTGTTTCTAATGGTTAATAAGATGTTCTGCACTATCCATATGAGTAAGTTATGTTCCTATCATTGATTTTTTATTTTCCAAGCCAAAAAATAGTTTAAGCTATGAATAACTTTGAAATACATGAAAAAATATTACAGGATAGCTCTTTAATGTTTAAAATTATTACTCAGCATTTGTAGTGTTTAAAATATAGCCTATTTGCTTAAAGATCGCTTTAAGATTCTCCCCAATCCAGACATTTTCTTATATGTATATATGAAAAGAGAAAAAAAAATTGTAAACATAAAATATAACTTTATGTGTGTATCTAAGTAAATAATACATTTTATTTACATAACACATATAGAGTATTATATAGTATTTAGGGATACAAACACTGTGTGTGTGTATATATATATATATGTATATATATAGAGAGAGAGATAAAACATATACTATATAGAGAGAACATATTATATAATTACTAGAAAAATTACTAGAAAAATATTAACAGTTAATATCTTTAGTAAAATTGAGTGACTTTTATTATTTCAATTGGAGCTTTCTGTGTATGCTAAGATTTGAACATGTGTTACTTTTTAAAGTAGACTACACACACACACACACACACACACACACAGACACACAGTATAGCTTCTTTTTTCAAAGAACAACTTTTTGAAATATCAAATACCCCCTTTCACAGATCAGTCTGATCGTTTGCATAAACAGATTAAAGGCATGCGGAATTAATTTTCATAGAAAGGTATTTTGACTCAAAAATTTTTAAAGAACAAAGAGTTTTCAGGGATGTTTAAAGTTTAATTTTATCCCCCAAACCACATTTGGCTACCTAATTATAATGTGTTTCGAGGACAGTAGGTGATTTGGATGAAGAACTGTAGTTAAAGAAATAGGCAGCTATGAAATGCTTGAACATTTTAATGCTCTGAAATCCTTACATAATTTCCCACAAACATTTGAATATGATCATTAGTCACATTTAAGTAGCCCACAATAGTTAAAAATATGGAATTAAGCACCAGTGAAAGTGGAAAAACACTACTGTTCTTTAATTACTAAATGATTTTAATTGCTGTTAGAATAATTAGCTATAACTTAAGCCATTCGTAGTTTTAAGCATCTCTACGATGTCTGTTATGTGCAGCAGTTACTGAGAACACGTTATTTTCACTTTGGCCATCTATGACTTAAGGTGCCCATAATGCAGGTGTCACTGAAGCTTTCAAAGATGAAGCCACACACAGGGAGTGACGAGCAGGTATTCATGTGTCTGCTGCTTTCCATGGCTTCCCCCATTTGAAATAAAGTTAAATCTAAAAATTCATTAACAGGGTGGGACTTTGACAAAGACAGCAGGTTTGTCTTTAAGCTTTTAATTTGTTATGACAAAAATGAAAGACTGCATTTATATTTTATGACAAATGATTTATGATAGAAAGAAAATTATTTTTGAAAATGTTTTGTTTCCAATGAATTTTTAAACATACCCTTCTAGCCAAAGCAGTTTTTAAATAAAATTGAACATTGGTGTAAGGTCACTCGAGATGTCTAACTTTGAGATGACGATTTTGGAAGCTGATTTTCTTACCAACCCTCATTGTTCTTACTTTCTGTATCGCCTTCTTCCCATCCCAGCTTTTTACTAGTTTAGCTTGAATTCCTCCTACGTTGTGAGTATTGCTACCTGTCACTGCCTTCTGTTATATGTTATATGTTCTCTATCTTCTATTTCATCCAAATTACCTTTCTCTTTACTCATCATCTCCCTAGTTTCTAGGAATGAAGTTTTTTGAAATAGTTATAAGAAACAAACAGAGCATGCAACATTAAATTGAAGACATTATGCTAAAATCATGGTATGGAAATTCATTCATGAAAAGTATGCTTCCCCTACTCACATTCTTCTGTGAGCTTTTTGCCTTGTTCTTCTGGGTACAACTTGTGACAAGGAATTCAAAGACCTGAAATAAGATGCCATTCTTTATGACCTGGGATTGACATACTTGTTATACCTAAGATTTATGTTCTATCTGTTTGAATAACACTATTTGCGTTAGTGATGATATGCCTACCTAGCTAGAGAGAGGGCGTAAGAGAGGGAAACTATTTATATCTACCTATGTCTATACCCATGTATTTTTAGAATATCTATTAGAATATATGAAGTGAAACCAACAATACCACCATCAAATAAAACAGTGAAAACTTATCAAAAGCAAGCAAGACGTAAGAAGTATATCTTCTAAAATATAATATGCAGAAATAGGATTTGAGAAATTTGTTATCTGATATAGTTCAATTACCTGTAGATTTATAACTTTGGCTTTTAAAAATATACCCCTTGAGCACCCGTGAAGTATTCGGCTCTATCTTAAGTATTTTTACACCCCCTAGCTATTACCCTTCGTGTAACATAGCTACTAGTTTCATAGCGAGCTAATTTAGGCTTAGCCTTTTTAAGACCTTTATTAAACTCGGACATCTAGTTACTATTACCAGTACATAAAACTGCCTATTAGAAAACATGAGGAATTATTTACTTCAGTAGAAAGTAGCCATCTGTTGCATATTACTAAAAAGTACTAAATATTAGCAACAACATTAAAAAGGCTTTAAAATCTCCCTCCCTTTATACTTCAGCTTGCTTCTTGCCTTCTTTAAAAATATGTATCATAAACAGGTGCCATTTAAACACCTAGAATCCACGTAATAATATATATAAAGAGAAGGATATCAGACAATATTTACAGGAAGTTAATGTCCCAGTAGAAGAAATAATGGACATACATCATAAATACTTTCTTAGAATGACATATCAGAAAGACTATAAACCCTGTATGAAATTTTGAGTAGTCTGGAACCATAGGCATCAATCCACTGATTAACATTATAAAGTCCATTAATGGTGGGTTGAATTGCATATATCACTACAGAAGCTGGCGCAGTGGTTCAGGATTTAAATCCTTGAAAGGGTAAAAGAAAAATGTATCACAGGTGTTTTATGTGTTTGATGAGAAAATGGATAAAGGGGAGTGATGACAACATAAGGAGCTATCTCTCAAATCATTTGAGTCTATTTAGAAATATAACTTTCATCTACTGTAATTGACCTTATGAACATCATTAGAAACAGTTATGTATCCCTACTGAGCATCTGCCACGTATTAGTCATTTGTCGTATTTAAGCAAAGCAGTAAATAATGTCAAATTTCTAAACATATGTGTATATATATGCAAATACAGTTTATATTTGTTTATGTATGTATAAAAGTGTATACATGTGTAATGTGTGTACACATATATGTGTATATATATATATGGACAGTGAGAGTTTTTAAAAAATCTTTTTAAATATATTTATGAATCACATTGCATATGTTTTTGCTTATATGCCAGGCTTCTACTTTGTATTAATTATCTATTGGGACTTAAAAAAAATGAGTATTTATACCCAGAAGTGAAAACTGCTAGATCATATGGTAGTTATATTTTTAATTTTTTGAGCAGCCTCAGTACTGTTTTCCATAGCGGCTGCACCAATTTACATTTCCACCAACAGTGCGTGAGGTTTCTTTTTCTCCACATCTTCACCTGCATTTGTCATGTCTTGTCTGTTTGATGATGGCCATTCTAACAGGTGTGAGGAATATTTCACTGTGGTTTTAATTTGCATTTCCCTGATGATTAGTGATGTTGAGCATCTTTTCATGTACCTGTTGACCTTTGATAGACCTTCTTTGGAGAAATGTCTATTCAGATACTTTGCCCATTTTTTTAATGGGGTTATTTGTTTTGTTTGCTGTTGAGTTGTATGAGTACTTTATATATTTTGGATATTAATCTCTTATCAAATATATAGTTGGCAAATACTTTTTTCCCATTCAGTAGGTTGTCTTTTCACTTCGTTGATGGTTTCTTTTGTTGTGTAGAAGATACCTTATAATCCCACAATTCCACTTCTGGGAATATATCTAAAGGAAATGAAGACTGACTCCAAAAGATATCTGCACCCCCATCTTTATAGCAGCATTATTTAAAATAGCCAAGACATAGAAACAACCTAAGTGCCTGCCCATCATTGGATGAATGGAGAAGAAGTTGTGGTATATATAATGTTATTCAGCCACAAAAAGTAAATTTTACTATTTGTGAAAACATGAATGGACTTGAGGGCATTATGCTAAGTAAAATAAGACAGAAAAAGACAAATACTGTATGATCTCACTTAATATATGAAATCTAAAGCAAACAAACTCATAGAGATCAGATTTGTGATTTCCAGAGGTAGAGGACAGGTGTGTGTGTGTGTGTGTGTGTGTGTGTGTGTAGGGGCAGATTGGAAGAAAGTGATTAAAAGGTACTGACTTCCAGTTAAAAGATAAATAAGTCCTAGGGATTGAATGCACAACTTGAAGACTATTGCTACACAGACGTGGAATTTATAGGAAAGTTGTTAAGAGAGTAAATCCTAACAGTTCTCATCAGAAAGAGATTTTTTTTTTCTTTTTTTCTTCTTTCTTTTCATTGTCTCTATATGAGAAGATGAATGTTAGCTGTACCTATGGTGGTAATTATTTCACATTATTTCACAATATATGTAGATCAAACCATCATGCCATATGCCTTAAACTTAAAACAACAACAACAATGAAATAGATTAAAAGAATTATTAAATATAACAGCATATTTTTAAATGACTATTTATTATCTCCCTGTTTTGAGGGTCAAGGATCTTGGGAATGACTTAGCCATGTGGTTATGGCTCAGGTCTCTCTGAGGGGGTTGAAACCAAGCTGTTGGCTGAAGCTTTGGTCTCCCAAGGCTTAACTGGATTTGAGAGCTCTAGTTCCAAGCTCACTCACTTGGTTCTTGGAAGGCCTGAGTCGCTTGCCAAATAGGCCTCTCTACAGGACCCTTGACATGATAGCTGGCTTGCCACAATGAGAGTGATCTGTGAGACAGAGAACCAGAGAACCAGAAAACCTCCAAGATGGAAGCCACGGTGTCTTTTATAACCTTATCTCAGAAACGACACTCGATCATATCTACCGTATACTATTGGTCACACAGACCACCTCTGGCAAAGTGTGGGAGATGGCTGCCCAAGGATGTGAATTCCAAGAGGGAAGGTTGGTTGGGAGCCATCTGGGAGCCTGACCACCACACTCTGAGCATGGAACACCCCCAAGACCAGTGGTCATATGCTGTACCACAGTGTTCTCAATTTCCAGCAACATTTCTGGGCATAATAAAGGAGTGCTTCCTCCCTCCCTAATAACACAAACATATTTTGCTATCCCAGAATCTTAGAACAGATAGGCTCTCAAGAAAATCTTAGCTAATTCTCAGATTTTTAAAAAATGTTGTAATTGATGGGGGCCTGGGTGGCTCAGTCATTAAGCGTCTGCCTTTGGCTCATGTCATGATCCCAGGGTCCTGGGATCGAGCCCCGCATCAGGCTCCCTCCTCAGCAAGGAGCCTGCTTCTCCCTCTCCCACTCCCCCTGCTTGTGTTCTCTCTCTCGCTGTGTCTCTCTCTGTCAAATAAATAAATGAAAATCTTTAAAAAAAATTTAAAAATGTTGTAATTGAAATAGGAAAGATGAAGTGAGTAGTACAATGTCACATAGCCCTTCTGGGACATTATCAGTGTTTCTTGATGCATTCCCAACATGTCTTCACAGCAGCATGTTGAAATTTATTATTTTGCCATTACTTATTCTTAATCCTAATAATTCATAGATTCATGTAATATGAATTGGGACAAATTCGTGAAATAATAGTTAATTGACTTCCTGAAGAACTTTTTACTCTTACAATTCTTGTGTTTGGTCATCTTTGTTTTAATCTTGGTTTATTTTAATAGCCATCTAAGTGGACAGATGGGACCCAGCCCTTGCTTTTTCCATCCCATTTTTGCACTCCCGCCGGGTTTGCCTTATAAAACTCGAATTTGACCTGATAGCGAAATAAGTCAATCAGAGAAAGACATGTATGATATGATCTCACTGATATGAGGAATTCTTTTTTTTAATTTTTTTATTGTTATGGTAATCACCATACATTACATCATTAGTTTTTGATATAGTGTTCCATGATTCATTGTTTGCACATAACACCCAGTGCTCCATACAGAATGTGCCCTCTTTAATACCCATCACCGGACTAACCCATCCTCCCACCCCCCCTCCACTCTAGAACCCTCAGTTTGTTTTTCAGAGTCCATCATCTCTCATGGTTCTTCTCCCCCTCCGGTTTCCCCCCCTTCATTCTTCCCCTCCTGCTATCTTTTTTTTTTTTCTTAACATATATTGCATTATTTGTTTCAGAGGTACAGATCTGAGATTCAACAGTCTTGCACAATTCACAGCGCTCACCATAGCACATACCCTCCCCGGTGTCTATCACCCAGCCACCCCATCCCTCCCACCCCACCCCCCACTCCAGCAACCCTCAGTTTGTTTCCTGAGAGAGGGTGGGAGGGATGGGGTGGCTGGGTGATAGACACCGGGGAGGGTATGTGCTATGGTGAGTGCTGTGAGTTGTGTAAGACTGACAAATCACAGACCTGTACCTCTGAAATCAATAATACATTATATGTTAAAAAAAAAAAAAAAAAGAAGAAGATAGTAGGAAGGGAAAAATGAAGGGGAGGGAAATCGGAGTGGGAGACGAACCATGAGAGACTATGGACTCAGAGAAACAAACTGAGGGTTCTAGAGGGGAGGGGGGTGGAGGGGATGGGTTAGCCTGGTGATGGTTATTAAAGAGGGCACGTATTGCATGGAGCACTGGGTGTTATACGCAAACAATGAATCATGGAACACTACATCAAAAACTAATGATGTAATGTATGGTGATTAACATAACATAATAAAAAAACATTTGACCTGATAAATTTTCAATTTACATCTACAGTTTTAAACGATGGACTTATCAGATCAGACACTCAGCACTAAATGCTAAAGTCTATGTAAATCTTTAGATCAAAGGCCTTGGTATTTATATAGGGAAAGAGGAAGAGAGAGAGAAAGAGAGGTGTTGAGAAACAGAAGAGGGTGAGAGAGAGAGCACATGTGTTTTCAAAGGACTCTACATGGAATACTTCTGTAGAGCTGAGAGATAGATTTCAATAGATGGTTCAGGAAGGCCCATTGTTTGAACAGGAACACTACAGAGCAGGATGCATTCTACTGGGGAAAGTATAAAAAGCAGTTACAGGTAATGGAAAAAGTCTTTGTAAAAACTTACCTCAAGAGTTATTTACGGTTAATATTCCAAAGACAAGTGTCTGCATTTTATAGCAGGTCCAGGAAAGCACCAAGAATGTGAAATACTTCACTGTTTTTTAAAATTTTTTTTTTTTTTTTAAAGATTTTATTTATTTATTTGATAGAGAGAAACACAGCAAGAGAGGGAACACAAGCAGGGGGAGTGGGAGAGGGAGAAGCAGGCTCCCCACAGAGCAGGGAGCCCGATGCGGGGCTCGATCCCAGGACCCTGGGATCATGACCTGAGCCGAAGGCAGACGCTTAATCGACTGAGCCACCCAGGTGCCCCTGTTTTTTAAAATTTTTTTTATTTTTTTAAGATTTTATTTATTTATTTGAGAGAGAGAGAGAACAAGCAGGGGACAGAGACAGAGGGAGAGGGAAAAGCAGACTCCCCGCTGAGCAGGGAGCCCGACGTGGGGCTCTATCCCAGGACCCTGGGGTCATGACCCGAGCCGAAGGCAGACGCTTAACCCACTGAGCCACCCAGCTGCCCCTGTTTTTTAAACCATAGTGAAATTAAAGCATTTTGTGCTGTAAGAATATACATGTGTGTGTGCATGCTTATGGAAATGTTATGTATGCATGGGGGGGGCGTTGCCTATCCGTACATATAAGCTGATTTCCTTGGATCAGGTTTCTATGAGAAAGAACTTGTGGAAAAAATCCACTAACAAATTATATACATATTTGGAGATTGTTTTCTACCAGTTCTGAATGGAGAGGGTTAACAGGTGTAACAACCTTGAGGCTGGTATAACCAGGAAGCCATTACAGTAAATGAGGTAATAACATATTGCTGAGACTGGGTAAAGGGTAGCTTAGAAAGGATGAACTCAAGCTGGAGCCAGATCTAAATTAATTAACTCCAGCTACTCTCAAATTCTACTGTGAGAAAGCAATGGCTGAAGCCAGAGCTCAAACTGTACTTTATCACGTTGGAGGAAGAGCAAAATAGTACATATCTTGCTGTGACGTACTTTGGTCAAGTAGTGATATTAGATAACTCTGGGCCAAATATGATTTCTAATTATAGTTTTTATAATTATAATTTCTAGTTATAATTGCTTGAAAGCTTCTTAATTAGAAAATTCACTTTGGAAATAAGTCCACAAACATTAAGATAGTTGCAAGATTTGCTTAAAATGGATAAGAAATGTTTGAAATAATGAGGCAGAGTGATCACTATTATATTCCTTTTACAAAGCCTTCTATTAATAATTACTTTTTGGCTTCTTCAGAATTTCCAAAGTATGAAATAAATGGACTATCTCTTAGATCTGTGATGGAGGAGGAAATAAATTCTTAGATTCTCAGGGTGTTAACTCTTTCTACACTCTACATGAAGTGAAAAAGTAGGAGATTCAAAACTTATCTACTTTATCATCAGACATACTTTCCATTCTGGGGGTGGCTTTGCAGAGCTATGAAAAACTCTTCCCATACAGAAGTGAATAATAAAGTTTTATCCAGAGGAAGAGATAGATTGTACATTGACTCAACAATTACAAATTCTTTTTCTGTTGAGTCCCTCCCTAATGCATGGTTTGATCCTCTGATGAACATTTCCTCACCATTGGTGTTCAATAAAGTCATGAATTCACTGATGCGATTTAACTTTCACTGCTGCAAGCTATATATAAATAGTTCTAGAAAAAGCCATATGAATACACTAGGTTAGAAAGAACCACAAAGGCATTTATCCAAATCTCTCTGGCCCTCGTTGATTCCTGGAAGCCCTTTAATTCCTCCAAACCACACCTGACCTTCTCCTCATATTGGTGTTACCACAGCAGTAATAGCACATTTTCTACACAATTTTTATTTTTATTTTTTTTAAGATTTTATTTATTTATTTGAGAGAGAGAGAGAGAGAATCTGAAGCAGACTCCATGCTGAGTCCAGAGCCCGTGCTGGGCTTGATCCCACGATCCGGAGATCATGACCTGAGCCAAAACCTAGAGTCGGATGCTTACTTAACCGACTGAGCCACACAGATGCCGTGCCACACAATTTTTATTTTTATTTTTATTTTTATTTTTTTATTGTTATGTTAATCCCCATACATTACATCATTAGTTTTAGATATAGTGTTCCATGATTCATTGTTTGTGCATAACACCCAGTGCTCCATGCAGAACGTGCCCTCCTCAATACCCATCACCAGGCTAACCCATCCTCCCACCCCTCCTCCCCTCTAGAACCCTCAGTTTGTTTTTCAGAGTCCATCATCTCTCATGGTTCTTCTCCCCCTCCGATTTCCCCCCCTTCATTCTTCCCCTCCTGCTACATTCTTCTTCTTCATTTTTTCTTTCTTAACATATATTGCATTATTTGTTTCAGAGGTACAGATCTGAGATTCAACAGTCTTGCACAGTTCACAGCGCTTACCAGAACACATACCCTCCCCAGTGTCCATCACCCAGTCACCCCATCCCTCCCACCCCCCACCACTCCAGCAACCCTCAGTTTGTTTCCTGAGATTAAGAATTCCTCATATCAGTGAGGTCATATGATACATGTCTTTCTGTTTGACTTATTTCGCTCAGCATAATACCCTCCAGTTCCATCCACGTCGTTGCAAATGGCAAGATCTCATTCCTTTTGATGGCTGCATAATATTCCATTGTATATATATACCACATCTTCTTTATCCATTCATCTGTCGATGGACATCTTGGCTCTTTCCACAGTTTGGCTATTGGTGCCACACAGTTTTTAAATCCCTGAATTTACCTTAGCCTTTTCTGAGCCTTTTGAAGGTGAGATTCAAGCTCTTTCATGTCAACACTCTCAACTTTTCTCCTTTCAGATTATCTTGAACAAAAGAAGGCATCGAGCTGACAAGCTCAGCCCTCTTAACAAATCCTTAGTAACCAAAAGGGATTGATAATTCTGATTAAATCATGATGACTGATGATCAAATTTTGCTTCTCCTCAGCTTTCTGAGGCTTCATAAGTGATTGGAAATACCTGGACAAAAGTGAGGAGAACTAGTTTCACTGACACTTTTCTAAGTTGGGTGCAGGTTTGGTAACTGTGTAACAAAATATATTACAGATGGGTGCAAAGGTCTTCTTCCCACTGGGGTGTACAGTATACACACTGGGATGCTCCATCTTAGTGCACAGTGGTGCTGGTGCAGGCACCCAACCAGGCGGGAGACAGCCAGCATGAGCAGGCATCTCTGGTAGCCTTGTGGGCATCGGACATCAGGCAACAACTGGGTTATGATGGGACACAGCAGTGGTAGAATTCAAGAAGATGCCACAAGGTGTCCATGAACAGCTGAGGCCTCAGTATGCAAACACATTAAAGAAGATTGAATTAGAAAGGGTTTGATCAACCCACACACCCACACACACATGCACACACGTACACACACATGGGATGCCGACTGACCTAGGCAGTGAATGTCCTTCCTCCTTTCCTTCCTCTTGGCAGGGTGTCTTGCATAGTTTGCACTCAATAAACATTGGTTGACTTGAAGGTGTGCTCAAGACACTCTGTTCAACCAAAGAATTTTATCCCTTTTCATTTTCTAGACCTTTATCTGTATATTTATTCAGATAGAAAGATTTGACATTATTTGTTATAATTTAAAATTTATCCCCAAATGTTAAAAAAAATAAAATTGCCCCATTTATTTTAAAAAGTGAAATAACACTTAAACAAAATAGGTGTTTGCGCTATCAAAACGAGAAAGCATTGTGTCCTTGTTCTAAAGCTTGATACTTTGTCAGAGGTGCCCAAGGCTGCTCGGTCGCCAAGCTCCTTCTTGATTCAGAAGCTCTCTGCAGAGTCAGGCTGCCATTAGACACCAAAGGCTGAATTCAGCTTCACAGAAAAGACGAAGTGGTGACCGAGGTTAGAGTTATCTCCTAAATTGGTGTAACTGAAACTCTCTCATATTCCCAGAGTGTGCCTTCTGTCTCCCTTAATAGACTAAACATATGTGTCTTTTCAATCACTTAGGAAAAGATGTTATGAAATAACTATAGTCATAAATGGGCCATAGATGGTTTTAACATAATATCATAATCCATTCATAATTTCTAATTGACTTTCAAATGCATCCCAGTTAGCTAAGATATTTATTTTTAATGACATATTATCCAGTAAAGGTCATAGAAGAAATCATGGATAGTTTCTGTTCAATGTTACAAAAATAATATTATGGTCATCTATTTGGTTTTCCAAAGAATAATAATGTGTTTCTCCCTCTAATTTAAAGTTTTTAGTTGTATTACATTCTTATTAGCCAAATGAAAGGAGAATGCTATTTTTCAATGGCATTGCATGCCATGTTCACTTTAAAGTTATGTTATTTTCTTTCTCTACAGGGGTATTATTTGTTCTAGACTGACAATCATTTATTATGATCAGCGTCCCCTTTGGATGTGGTGCTGGGATCTCATTTTGCATGTCTGCAAAATGTCACTACCATCATTAGGTTAGAGCCTGTCCAATGAAATTGATCGATGTAATTTTTTTAAAAGGAGATGAAATATTTGTTCTTTTACTGACTAGATTGGTTGCTTTATTTTAGTGATTTGTTTGGTTTATATACTTCATTTCATAGCTCTCTCTTAAGAACTTATGATATTTGAGTTAGATTTTTGTCTGGTAATCAATATTTTAATAATTATAAAATATATTTTTACATTTACTTAATAGCATCCTTTAGTAGTTGAATGTTGAAACACATAAATGCAATACTACATTCTCTAAACGAAGGCAGTGTTCTCTACTATCTTTGAGTTACATACCTCTTGAGAGTCTAATGAAAAACCATGGGTACCCCCTCAACATTGCGGGGACACAATCAGTAAGCCCCCTTGCAGTGCTAGGAAGAAATTACAGTGGTGTTTTAATAATTCTGTTGCATGTTTATTTGCTTCTGGTTGAGAATGCAGAGTTCTCTGCTTCCCTTAATCATTTACTTGCTGGTAAGGGTTCAAGTCCCTCCTCAGAACAGAACCTGAAGAACCTATCTCAGCTATCACCAGCTCCTGGGTACAGCCTTACACTTAGGAGAAAAAGTCACAGATTCTAAAGCAACTGAAAACATAGCCACCTCTCACTGAAGCTTTTACTCTTATGATAGCAGACATGAAAAAGAATGGAAAGAAAGAGAAGGAGAAGAAGTTAGAGCAACTTTCTGGAGTAGAGAAGTGTTTCTAGCTTTACCAAGATTCCTAGAATCCACCTCCCCCTACCTGCACACACACACAAGCCTATCTTATAATTCACAAAAATGTGGAATGAATTCTCTCTGTCTCCATGAGTGTCTAGTATTTGAGATAGAAAGTATCAATGCTTCTCTTTCTGGTACTTGGCATAATCTTGCTTGGGCTACATAATAGGGATAAATTACAGAATCTTGTTTGCCCAAGAAGAATGTTTTGGAAGAAACTCTTAAGAAAAATGTCCTTATCAAAAGAAGGGAGATATTAATTCATTCTTATCATTCACTACAAATTCCACTTAAATATTATATGTTCAATGTGATAAACAATCAAAAGGCCACAATTCAAACACTTGATATCCTCTCAGTATCTTTATTCCCCGTCCCCAAAGTGGTTTTGCCAGGACAAAAGTAATACATGCAGTTCCACATAACTGATCATTTTACTTGCTCTTCTCTTTCAAACATATTAGCTGTATTTGTTTCAACAAAGACTTACTGAAAGGGATTCTGTCCTGAAATGATTATATTTCATAGTCATATGCCTCTTTCACTTAGCTCTACTTTTTTTCATTGAGCCAAAAATATTTTTCAAGATTCACCAGCACCCTCAGTCTACTGATTCTCTTTTCCCAAAACACCATTATTTTTTCCCTGCAACTTTTAATATATCTTAAGTTTTTTACTTGAACGTCACATTTCAGTAGCATCATGTCTTCTATCAACTTCCAAATCAAGTCAGATAATTACCTAAGCACTCGGCTCTCATGTTATGTCTTAATTATCTAGATATTTGCTGGGTATGTGTGGGTGTAAATTTTCTCGTGCTTGCTTTTGTTTTTTAAATATAAGAAAATGTTACGTTTGCTTTAGTCACCTGGGGTGCCCCTTCACAGGCTGGTGAACGTCCCCTGTATCCCAGGTCATCCCCCATCCCTTACCCATCCTCAGTGCTACAGCTCAATAACCTGAGTTCAAAACTGTGTTTCCCTTCCAGTTTTCATGAAAATCCAAATGTATCATGAAAATTAATATTTTTGCAACCTAAATAATTTGAGGAGGTAACAAATGACCATTTGCCATCTTTCTGGCTTGCAACTTTTGTTCTGCTTTATTTTTTATTTTTCTTTCTGTGTTCTAGGCCTCCTCCCTTCATCTCCTATCCCTCCCTAACCTCTGCCCTTTGCTGAAAATCAGGGCCCTCTGCAAAACCTACCCTCCTTCACAAACTCAGCTGCTTTGCAAATGGGGGTAGATGCCCATGGGGCTCTCTGTTCCTTCATGTGCTTCTTTGGAGATTCAGATTCTTAGATGGTGATGAAGTTTATAAATTACGAGTTTTCAAATCCTAAGAATGATGGCAAGTGGCATTTTTGAAAGAATATCATTGTAACACGTATTTGTTCTTTACTGGCAAAGCAACACTGTTGCATGCATGTCATGTCTTCATTTTGGACCTCAAGTTACTTGTACACTAGCTAAGGCCTAACCTTGCAAGTATCAGATCTTAATGATAATAAATAGATTTTAAGTCTTATAGGAAAAGCTTGTGAGTATTCAGCATTTTGCTACCCCCTCTAGTGCGCTCTCTCTCTCACTCTTTCTCTCTTTCTCTCTCACACACACACTCTCTCTTTCTCTCTCAAATAAATAAATAAAATCTTAAAAAGAAAAGGGGGGGTGCCTGGGTGGCTCAGTTAGTTAAGTGACTGCTTTCGGCTCAGGTCATGATCCTGGAGTCCCAGGAAAGAATCCTGCTCAGTGGGGATTCTGGTTCTCCTTCTGACCCTACCCCTCTTGTGCACTCTCACTCTCTCTCTCTCTCTCTCAAATAAATAAATAAAATCTTTTTAAAAAAATCAGCATTTTTAACTAGTTACAATTACGTATATGCCTACTGAATTTATCTGATTTTACCTGTTCATATAATGTATTCATGTCTTCAAGTATGATCTTTTGAGGTAAATACTTGACTAGGACATATATATATATATATCTATAAATATCTGTATATGTTGATATGTCTATGTATATCAACATATCTATTTATATACACATATATACACATACCCACATACATACATATATGTCACCATATTTCTATATGTTATATAGATTTATAGATATATTTACACATATATACACATACACACACATACATATCTACATACATACATTATGTCAATTTAATTAAACAGTGTCTTAAAGATGATTAATTTGTCATCCCACCAAAAAGATATCACATTTAATATCATTATTTCCAAGAAACAGACTCCCAATTTTTTTAGCAAAGACTTCTCCATCCAAAGATAATAAATTTTGGAAATCTAGACCCACCATAGGTATTTCTGATTGGAACACAAATAAACAACTTCCTCACTTAAAAATATTACCCTATTAGAACATTTCATTTCTGTATTTTAATCTCTGATTCACTATACTAGTATGTTTTGAATACAATTATTTTTATCTAGATCTATGATAAAAATATTTTTTTAATCCAGTAAAATATTTTCAAGGAATTTGTGCTAAAGATAAATAATGGCTAAAGAAAAGAATAATAAGTGCTTTGAGATGGAAATAGGTTTTTTTAACAAAACTTGATGAAGTAAATATTTTATAGTTATTTACATTCTGTTTAGTTATGTGCCAAACAGAGAAAGCAGAAGTATAGCTGAAATATTGTGTTCCTCAGAAAAGTGAGAACCCGATCAAATTACTTAAATCTGCATACTCCTAGGCTTAACAAAAATAATTTTAAACTCACAGCAAAGTTGAAAAAATAGTGCACAGAGTTTGCTCTTATGTGTGATTACCTAGCTTGTTCTGTAATGTAACATTAATTTTAATTACCTAATTCTCTAAATTCTTTAATATGTAGAGGTAATCCAAATAAAATAACCAAAAAAAGCCTTTTTGAGAGAAAAATGTGAAAGCATTTTTGATTTTGACTTTGATCAAGTGTAGAAACCTCTCAGTCTAACATGAAGCACTTTGGAAGTTTGATGGGTTGCAGTGAGATGCTGGTTCTTATTTTCTTTGTGAAGTAGGACAGTCAAGGGACATACTGCAATTCACAGGTAAAATTAATAAAGAATCTTCCTTGGGAGTGACTGAGTATGTATAAAAATTGATATTGCGAGTAATAAAAATTAGTTACTTTTTTCTTATCCAAGTGGCAATAATTTTAAAAATCTGGTATTGCTGAGCATGTGGAGAAATGTTCGGACAGAACAGAATAAGTATGAATAAATAATGCCAAATACTTAAAGCCTAATTAACAGTAAGAACAAAGGCTTGGAGCTGTGATAGAGAATTGTACGTCCAGGTAAAATCAGCATGATTGGAAATCAGGATTTTTATAAGAGCACAGTGATAAATAGTACACAGTAGAACAGAATTGAGACAATTCCTGACACTATGAAAATTATAATTTAATAAGCAATTTAAAGCTTTTTTAAAGCAGGTAAATGAATTAGTTGGTAAAATTGTGTCTTTGGAAGATATTTCTAAAAATGAATTATTAGTGGCATTCCTGGAATTAAACTGGACAAAAGCTAGGAGACTTTTGCAATTGGCCAAATATGAGGTGTGGAAATCAAGTGCACTTAATGGCAATGAAAACGAAAAATAATAAAAAAGGAACAGATAAGAGGGATCATGTAAAATAGAATCCTTAGCAGCTGGTGGTTAATGGGATATATAACTGAAGCTAAATTATGGTGAAAAACATACCAGACTCATTTTGATGTGTTCATGCCAAATAATAGAGCTTAATGGTAAGGAACTCAAGATCATGAGTCTGCCATTTGCATGAGGGGGGCATAGTAGAGTCCGTGAAAATTTGTCTTGACTGAATTTTTTCAGACCATTGATGATCAAATTATGAACTGACACAAAATTTCACACCAATATGAGATATCTGTCTATCTGTCCATCTGTCCATCCATCCATCCATCGATCTAGCACAGAGAAATCTACCATGAGGACAACTTACTTGCCTTTTCTGAGTACAGTTAAATACTTTTGAATTGTTTAAAAATACAGCACGTTGGTCTATTTAGTATATGTACATAAGTGAACATTATGTAACTATTTAAGTAGTTATTTTCAGACTTTATTTATGATTCTGAAAAATTTTGTATTTAAAACACAATGGAACTCTAAGGAGAATCTTGGTACTCTGGTTTCTGTAATGAGATTCCCTTAATCAAATTATTTAATAGCACTGAGGTGGTTGAGATGAAAAGGTTTTTCCCCTTAGTTTATAATGCAGGCATTTATTAAGATAAGTTTCTATCTCATTATTAAAGTAAATGCGTGAATATCAACATTTCTCTCGTCCCTCTGTTCTCAAAGCACATAGCATACTATTTTGCAAACTTTTGGTTTCACGTCTTTCCCCAGATTGCAGGAGAAAATAATCAGTCCTGGCTATTTCTCTGTCATTATTTATGGAAATGTATAATCCTTTCACTGAGGAATTAAGTGGGGAAAGCTACTTTACACCAGTAGTAGATAAAAGCAGCTGAGTAGGAATTGGTATTATTCATTATCAAGTTTTTGTTGTTGTTGTGGTCTGGTCTTTCTCTGAACCTGGCCTTGCTCTTACTTTACTGAAATTGTATACCAACAACAGGGAGATGGCTGATATGGGAGAGGCTAAAAAGTTCAGTCTGCTGGGAGAGGGATTCATTTCAGCCCATCAGTGCGGTTATTCTGCTAAGTGGTGACATAATCCCAAATTCACATTCCCAAGAGATTGACTCTCAGGATCTCTCCCATTTGCTGACTTTACTGCAAAAGAATGCCAGCTTCTGCCATAATTGAGGAAAAAGGTTTTCAGGCCAGATTATCATTTCTGAAATGGATCACATAACATATCTAAAAGTGTTAGTATAAGCCCAACCTTCTGCCTGGAGATTGTCTTCTTTGCAAATAAATAAATAGATTTTTTTTTTTAAATCCTGTTTTGTAAGGGTACCATATATTGGGCTTTTCTTTTTAATTCCAATAATTCTGGTTTTCTAAAAGAAAACACTTTAGGCAAAAGAGCATCCTAGATCAACATTTAATACAGGGGAAAAAGAAAAAACTAGAAACAATACGGTTATTGGAACAATATGGAAACTATATGGTTAGTACTGAATGATCTGCAATCACTAAAAATATGGGCTACATCTCCAAATATGCTTCATTATGTCAGAAAGACTCCATGACATGTTAAGGGAATAAATCAAAGTGAAGTAGAAGATCTAGAATGTTGACCTATCTGTGGGACAGATGGTATATACACGCATGCACATACATGCAAGTATTCACATATATGTGAACCATTTGTATATGATACATTTGGTATATATGTATGTATGTATATAGTTACTTCTAAAGGAACAAGAGTAGATTTTAATTTTATTTCATAACCTTTGGAAATATTTAATTATTTCAGCCTGACCTATAATTTTCAAAATGAAATGAAAATTTTTTCTATAATGTCTTCTGCAAACTAAAATTTTTCTTTTTTCTTCTTTTTTTAAAGATTTTATTTATTTGACAGAGAGAGACTCAGTGAGAGAAGGAACACAAGCAGGGGAAGTGGGAGAGGGAGAAGCAGGCTTCCCGCTGAGCAGGGAGCCCGATGTGGGGCTCGATTCCAAGACCCTGGGATCATGACCTGAGCCAAAGGCAGATGCTTAAGGACTGAGCCACCCAGGTGCCCCAAACTAAAGTTTCTTTATGTACATATTAAAGCATACATTTAATGCACTATATATTTTATGTTGACTTTACCCAATTTTGATGCATATTGAGTATATTCTGCTAAATACTATGTACATTCAATTCATACCTCTAAACCACTAAGTAATGTTAGCAACAAACAGAAGCCAGGGTACTGAAGGCTAGGTAATGATGGGAAATACTTGATAGGAAGCTCCACAAAGGAGACTTAAGACTAGCCAAGGTTCGACTGTATCTTTCAGATATTTGCAGTGGGTGAAAACCCAAAACACATTTGGTCAAGTTCTCTATTTCAAGATAAACTTTGCCCATATGTTTTTGATTCATTTACATGTAATTCACTGAACTGACATTCTGAATGAGTTATTCGATGCATAAGGAGATTTTTGTGCCATAATTATATGTGATACATACAATATAATGCATAATAATTTAGAGCAGAACTTGTATTTTTTCATGTTGCAGATTCCAAGCACATGTTCCTTCCTGATGATTCACTGTGCTTGAACTGAGGTGTTGAGTGACTCATTGAGTCAACCTACGGTTGAGATTTATATTACTGCATTGTTTGTACTTTTTTTTTTCTTAAAAAAAAAAAGCAGTTTTTCCATGCCTCAGTTTCCGTGATTGTCAAATTAGCACAATAATCTTTATTAAATTCACCATGGTCATTTAGCAGAACCTATAAAATGTATTAACATGCTTGCAAATAATAATAATTAGTTCCTAGAATTTGTAACTTTATTTTTCAATGTGATAGATAGTACAGTTTAAATATGCACTTGGAAATATAGTGAAACTCCAGTTCCCTGTATTATCTCCTTCAATCTAAAGCATAGGCTTGCTAGAAATTTCATGACCCATGAACCCTCTCTCAGAAAATTTATGGATATTCAGTTGTATTCGTAGTGGTTGTAGTGCTAAAAAATGAAATGAAATTTCACATTTTACTCCTATTTCTCACTAGCCTTTCAAGCCTCACACAGTGAAGCCTACTTGGGGAAATAAAATTGTATTATCTTTCTCACCTATTTAAAATGTGAGATGCAATTCAAATGATTCTTTCGTTTGCTGTATATAATTAGACCATGTTTTCTTTATTTGTAAACACAGATTTGACTTACACTTTTTCTGTGGTTCCTGTGGTATAATTTTTGTATACAACTCTAAATCCACCTGGAATTTATTTTACTGTGTGGAATAATGTGAAGATATAGTTGTCTCATTTCAGTGTGTAGGGACAAAGTATTTCATTTGCATTTGCAAGTTTTTATGTTTAGTATGCTAGTTAAAGTGGCAATTATTTCCCTACGTGCATATTCCTCCTGGATTTGACATACTGTTGCTAAAAATTCGCACTTTCAGATTTGTAGTTGGATATTAAGAAGCAGTATCCCTGAGATGAATCCGTTAGAAAGTTCCTGAATCATTAAATGAAGGCAAAAGAGAAAAAGATACCTAAAATGCAAAAAGCCTCAAACTAAGGTAAAACTACATTATGATAAATCAAACTTGCTAAATATGCATTATAGTCAAAATATTATATAGTAGTTTGTTTTCAAAGGACTGATTTCTAATGGCTAACGGCAGAAAAAAGATCTTCAAACAAATAATTTCAGTCTTAATATGGTATTGGAAATGTTATAAATGCTAATTTCTAAAGATATCAGTGTTCTGAATTGGAAACTAAATCACTAGCATCACTATTTCAAGGTTATATATTAAATTTGAAGCAGAGACTATCTGCTTACCCTTTGACTTGAAAAAAAAAGATACATTTAATAAATTCTAATACCTGGAGATGTGTGCCGCCGAGTTAACAGTGTGTGTATGATTCCTCGGAATGCATGAGGTAGACAGGATATCTCTATGCCTTTTGAGAACACAGAAATACAACTCTTCTTTAGGGCAAACAGGGCTTTTATTGGAAGGGTATTGGGGTAGCCCTCCAAGTTATCTGTTTCTGTCCTCTTGTTAGCATCATTCTATCAGATCAGGGTGGTTCCAGGAACTTGAAATGTCTGTCTGTGCTCCCTAGTTTGAGGTATCTTGGGAGAAGAGTTCTGATGGACCAAGCTTGAGTCACACTCCCACCCCCAATCCCCATGACCAGTGAGTTGGTTAGTCCCACTCACCCAGTAATAATTACAGCTAATGCTTACTTCAGCCAGGCACTGTGAAAATTACTGCATATGGATTATTTCCATTATTATGATGGTTTCAGGAGTTGGATGGGTGGGCAAAATAAATAAAATACATTACATACATACCTACTAACAATTTTTTAAAAAGCTGGCGCATATATCTCCATTCAATAATCCCTGATTCCCAGAGATTTCATAGTCTCATTTTGAAAAAAGCTAAAAATTTTGCCCAGGCTATGTATCACTGCCCCTTCAGGTCTCTCTAGAACTAACTTGACCGAAGAATTTCTAGGTTGAATAAGAAGAGAGTCCAAACAGAAGTAGAATTCTGAGTATATAGGGTTGTCTAAATCACCTGATGCTTTGCAAAGGAGGAATTTCACTTTAAGTAGGATGGCTGATGGTCTATTTCCTGGCAATTTGGAAAGATTTGCACCCACTGATAGCCCATTATGTGGTAACTGTGTTTTGTCAGATACTCATTTATTTTAATGCAAGTTTGCTTTATCCTGCCAGTTTGTTGACTGTTCCTTGCTGAATAGGTCTGTAATCTAAACTTTAAAGGAGGATTAAGCTTCATGGTATTTACCTAACTAAGCATTGTCATTGTATTATCCTCTTACATATTTGTTACCTGGGGGAAAAAAAAAAAAAACAACTCTCTTTTCTATGGGCCTTCCTGTTACTTTTGCATGAAAACCTTTGTGGCTTTTTAACATTTTATTATTATTCTGCTTTATGATCTGAAACTGTCATTTTATTTTATTTTTTATTTTGTTTTTTTTTAAGATTTTATTTGACAGAGAGAGACACAGTGAGAGAGGGAACATAAGCAGGGGGAGTGGGAGAGGGAGAAGCAGGCTTCCCGCCAAACCGGAGCCCGATGCAGGGCTCGATCCCAGGACCTGGGATCATGACCTGAGCCGAAGGCAGACGCTTAACTACTGAGCCACCCAGGCGCCCCTTAAACTGTCATTTTAAATAGAACCGAGGGTTAATTTAGATTACAGTGCTTTTGATAATGCTTCTTTTTTTTTTTTTTGCTGTTGTATGCACACATAAATAACAGAAGAAATGCATCTTATCTTCTCTCTTTTACTCTGAAATACCATGGATAGTTAATAGAACAACAATTACAACTCCGCTGGCCACATTTGGACCCACACCTTTTTAGAAATCATGTTGGTTTTCAGTATCTCTTTGAAAATAACTGACCCTTTAAAAAAATTCTTATTGTTGAAGTGTAGTTGATATACAGTGTTATGTTAGTTTCAGGTGCACAACATAGTGATTGGACAATTCTATACATTACACAGTGCTCATTACTACAGATGTCCTTTCTGTCTGTTGTCATACAATGTATTGCAACATTATTGAATATTTTCCCTAAGCTGTACCTTTCATGTCTGTTACTTATTAATTTTATAACTGGAATTTTGTACCTTTTAATCCCCTTCACCTATTTCACCCATTCCCTCATCCCCCCCCTCCCCTGCCCACCCCTGGCAACCACCAGTTTGTTCTTCCTATTTCTGAGTCTTTCGATTTTGTTTGTTTGTTCATTTGTTTTGTTTTTTAGGTTCCGTATATAAGTGATATCATGTGATATTTATCTTTGTCTGACTTATTTCACTTAGCATAATACCCTCCAGGCTTATCCATGTTGTTGCAAATGGCAAAAATCTCATTCTTTCTTATGACTAATATCCCATTTATATGTATATACCACATCTTCTTTATCCATTCATCTATGGATGGACACTTGGGTTGCTTCCATAATTTGGCTGTTGTAAATAATGCTGCAATAAACAGAGGGGTGCATATATCTTTCCAAATTAATGTTTTTGTTTTCTATACCCAGAGGTGGAATTACTGGATCATATGGTATTTCTATTTTTAATTTTTTGAGGAACCTCCATACTGTTTTCCAGAGTTGCTGTATTAATTTACATTCCCACCAACAATGCACTAGGTTTCCCTTTTCTCTATATCCTTGCCAATGTGTGTTATTTCTTGTCTTTTGATTCTAGCCATTCTGAGTGGTGTGAGGTGATATCTCATTGTGGTTTTGATTTGCATTTCCCTGATGATAAGTGATGTTGAACATGTCTGTATGTGTCTGTTGGCCATCTGTATGTCTTCTCTGGAAAAAATGTCCATGCAGAAAATAACCTGCACTTCTAATGGAAAACCTGTTTATCTCTTCTGCATGACCCTTAATCCCTCAAGGTAAGTAAAATGTATATCTGTGCTTTGGGAATATTTTAATATTAATTGTTTATAAGTCAGAGGAGACAAAAGAGACCAAAAATGTTTGACAGAGAGAAAAAGAGGGAAATCTAATTTTATTTTGAGTAATTGCTTCAATAAAATTCATTCACCACTTATGAAATCCTAAATGCAGGGTTTTCACTTTTTTTGAAAGGTTTTTAATTTTTGTTTGTTTTTAGCAATCTTTACACCCAACGTCGGCCTCAAACTCATGACCCCTGAGATCAAGAGTTTCATGCTCTTCCTACTACTGAGCCAGCCAGGAGCCCCAGTTTTTTTCACATTTTAAAAAATCAACTTCTCTTATTACATCATTTCCATATCTTCCTTTAAATTCTTTTCCTAACAGAAACTATATATCTTCCGTGAAGTATGGGCCTTCAACAGCTTCACGGGGGGATCATGATTGGTGTTAGCTAGTTTACATGATCTCTTCCCCTTTCTGGTATTGGTTTAGGAAGGAGCAGGTAACCTAATTCTGGACAATGATATATTTGAGAAAATCTGTTGAGAAATGATTCCTGGCTCTTAAAAAGAAAAAAGAAAAAAAAAAAAAAGAGACTCAGAGAAGAAATAGGTCCCTATATCTCTGGACTTCACATATAAGGGCGTGATTTTTAGAATTGCTGCAGCAATTTATACAACATGCTACAGATAGACATATTGAGATAGGTCTGTCACTCCAGAACTTTCTAAAATCTAAGGGGGAGGCAGAGAGAGAGGAAAAGAGGGAAAAAGAGAAATTGTACAGATGTAAGACAATGCCTATGTAATTTATAAACCCCAGATATCAACAATGAATAAAAAAGAATGTGCTGAGATAAACTTACATCTTTGAAGGGGAGAAAAATCTTAGCTCCAAGACAATATTTAGGAAGATGTTCACCTCATATGTTCTCTTAGGAAAAGAAATGCTACAGCTCGTGACATTCCACACACCTTTTGAACCAAATGAGGTCGTAGGAGCTCTCTCTTGAGAAGGGGTGGTGCTTACTGGGTTGTGAGGACAGGTGACTGGGGAACACATGAGTCAGAGAAAACTGTGTACTTGAATTTGAAAAAATGTGAGGACCAGATTATTGACTGGGATTGAGCTAGAGAACTAGCTAGGGATAAAACTATGGAGAACCTTACAGGATATGCAGATAAATTTATTATAATGAGGTAAAGTATAGAGAAGAGTAGTAAATAAAAGATATCAATGTTTTACTTAAAAATGTGAATCCTGGGGTACCTGGGTGGCTCTTGATTTTGGCTCAGGTCATGGTCTCAGGGTCTTGGGATCAAGCCCCACGTGGGGCATGGAGCCTGCTTGAGATTCTGTCTCACCCCCCTCCCTGTGCACCTCCCTCCACCACCACTTACGTGCATGCACACTAGTGTTCTCTCTCTCTCTAATAACAATAATAATTTAAAAATTTTGAAAATGTGAATCTTTGCAATTTATATATGGAATACATAATTTAATTCACTGATGAAGTGACTCATCTATCAAACAAAACTACACTAAAAAAGCCATATTTGGGGATCGAATAATTCCAATTCTAGGAGTCTAGCTTTGAGAAATAATATGAGATATGGTAGAATACTATGTACAAGGATATTTATCACAGGATTTTTTATATCAGTATGAACAGGAAATAATCAGAGTATCCAACAAAAGTGGAAAGTTAACCAAATTATGGGACATTCTTACAATTGAATGTTAGGGAGCAATAGCAATTACTTATTTGCAGAATATTAGATGTCATGAGAAAGTGCTCATAATAAAAATTTTAGATGGAGAGAAATATATCAGGCAAAAATAAGTACAGGATACAAACAATCAATCCCTATTTGGAAAAAGAAGGTGAGAGAGAAGACATTTATATGTATATGTATAATTCTCTCCACTCCCCCCCCATACACACACACATACACAACTTAAAAAACGGCTACAACTGAATTCAGTATATCAACAATATTTATTTTCAGTTACTGGGCAAGAGGCAATCTTCTTGGGCATGGGTAAATAAACATGGATTACTTTTACATAATAAAAAAATTTATAAATAAAAATATAAGAACTATATTGTATTTATCTTTCTCTGACTGACTTTTTTCCCTTAGCATTATACCCTCTAGATCCATCCATATTGTTGCAAATGGCAAGATTTCATTTTTTTTTTATGCCTCATATTCCATCGTGTGTGTGTGTGTGTGTGTGTGTGTGTGTGTACCACTTCTTTATCCAGTCATCTATGGATGGATACTTGGGTTCCTTCTGTATCTCAGCTATTGTTTTTTCTTGATTTTTACCAGGAGTAATGACACCCGCTGCTAGAGATATTATTATCTCCCTTACACATTGTACATTCTCTTCTCTTCCTCCTCCCCTCCCTCTTGTCCCCCCTCCCCTCCCTCCCCCTCCCCTACCCCTGCCCACCTCCTCCACCTCTCTCTCCCTCTTCCTCTCTCAACAACCCATTCTCATACCTTGGAGAGAGTCTGCAGGATTATCCCAACTTGTTTTACCTTAGCCATCCCCTTCCCCATCAGAACTAGCAATGTGTTGACCTGTTAAGTAACAAAGAACCACAGGCAGATATGTAGAATCTTTATCTAGTTTAACTCTGAGTTAATCATTTACACAAAAATATACATATTGCTTTCCGTTTCCTTGAAGGCATTTCTATATGCGATCTATATTAATGGTTGGTGCAATAATATTGCTCATTTCCTGAGAATACAATATTTTCTCCTTGGTTACATTATACTACTATTTATAAAACCTTTTTTCTTAAAATTTACTTTTGAGCTACTTTTAGTTCCTAAATTTTTTAAGAGTTGCCTTTACTTATTTTTTATTTATAAACTTATTTTTTTAATTCCAGTATAATTAACATACAGTGTTATAGTAGTTTCAGGTGTACAACACAGTGATTCAACAATTCTATCCATTACCCAGTGCTCATCACACTAAGTGTACTCTTAATTCTCTTCACCTATTTCACCCATCCCCCCACCCCACCTCCCCTCTGGTTTTGTTGGTATGTTCTCTATGTTTAACAGCCTTTTTTTTTGTTTGTCTCTTTTTTTTCTTTATCCATTTGTTTTATTTCTTAAATTCCACAAAAAGACAGCCTACTGAATGGGAGGTATTTGCAAGTAATATATCCAATAAGGGGTTAATATCCAGAATATATAAAGAACTTAAACAACACACACACACACACACACACACAAACACAACCCAATTAAAAAATGGGCAAAAGGGGCACCTGAGTGGTTCAGTCAGTTAAGCATATGACTCTTGATCTCAGCTCAGGTCTTATCTTAGGATCTTGAGTTCAAGCCCCATGTTGGGCTCCATGCTGGATGTGGAGCCTACTTAAAAAAAATGGGCAGAAGACACGAACAGACACTTTTCCAAAGAAGACTTACATATGGCCAACAGACAAATGAAAGGATGTTCAACATCACCCATCATCAGGGAAATGCAAATCAAAACCATAATGAGGTATCACCTCCCACCTGTCAGAATGGCTAAAATCAAAAAAACACAGGAAACAACAAGTGTTGTTGAGAATGTAGAGAAAAAGGAACCCTTGTGCACCATTGGTAGGAATGTAAATTGGTACAGACACTCTAGAAAACAGTATGGAAGTGGCTCAAAAAATGAAAAATAGAATTGCCATGTGTTCCAGTAATTTCACTACTGGGTATTTACCCAAACAAAATGAAAACACTAATTCAAAAGGATATGTGCACCCCTATGTTCTTTGAAGGAAGAAGAGTAAAGCACAGATCAGGCCATGCATCCTGCTTCTTTTCTTTCACAAAAACCATAATACACACTCTCATTAACTTCCTGTCTCTATGAATAGTAAGAATGATAGCATAAAGAATAACTATCTAGCTTGAAATCTTCATTTTAGATTTTAGATCCGAAAAAAATGTGGTAAATTTTTCCAAGTCACAAAATTATTTAGTGACAAGAGTCTAAGATCCTAGGGCTCTTGATGTCCAATACATTTTTCATTCCACGAAACCATCATCACTTGATGCTTAAAGAAAGGTTCCACATCACTGCATGGTAACTGTCAAACAAAAAGTGCCTGATTTTTTTTTTTTTTTTTTTGTATGTTAGCTTTATATAAATAAGTAAATAATGGAAAGCCCACTGAATTGGGTCTAAGAATTTCCTGGATTGAAGTTCTATTTTCATTGGTTATCAGTGTGGCCTTGTGTTTATTACTTAAACTGGCTGTGTCTCAGTTTCTTATCTGCAAAATAAAGAGAATGTATTAAATGTTCTTTGATGTATTTGAAGATATTTAACAGATACCCTGAAGAAGTACGTAGCCAATGAAAACAACATAGTTCTGACAAAGGTGTAATCTTTACTTATATCTTGCTTATTCAAATGCTCCATCTTCCCTGAAGCCCCAAATAAATAACTTGAGATATTAAAACCAAACAGTAGCTGAAAAATTATTGCATATCCATGAGCATTTACAGTAAGTGATAAAGTAATTATAAATGAATTTAGGGAGATTTCAAGAATTCAAATGTAGAAGACTCTTCAATTGTTTTCTTTGGGAAATGTACACAGAGGAAATGGGGAAGTAGGGCACTTTGTCTAAGGGAGGGGCCTTTGGGGACAAGCACTTGTAAGGAATTCTTTAGAGAAGGGTCAGTGCATGTAATTATTTCTGAGAGACTTTTATGAAATGATTTGTGTGATAACTAAGGTGTGAATAAAAAAAGGAATAAGGAAGATACTAGGATACTGACTCACTAAAAGGGACTTCTCTGTTATAATCTGTAGGGAGACATTACCCTATGCTAAAGAAAGTTAATTCATTCTCAAAGAACTGTGAAACTGGATTTAAGCCCACTCTTCAAAAATTGGGGAAAATGGTAAACCAAGGGTTTCATGAAACTTCCCAAATTAAGCTTTGTTTGACAGTAGAAACAATGGTGAGGATAATAATATAACCTATTTGATAAGGTTATTTTAAGGATTAAATGAATTAATACAGATAAATCCCTTAGTTAGAAAAATGTCCAGCACATAGTACTAAATAAGTATTAGCTGTCACTATTATTGTTGTCTTTGTCATTGCTGTTGTTTGCATTATTATTTAGTCTGAAATATATTTGGATTGATCTAACTTTCTGGTAAAATTAATTATAATGTGCTGGTAAACAAATGCCTTCTATAATTTTTCAATTATGTGGTTTCTGCTTACTTTTTAAGAGAACAATCCACTTTGTCCACCAGAAAAATCAACTTATTTAAAGTGAAACATGCAGGAAGCTTCTTGTTTGCTGTAGCAAAAGCATTATAACTGTATTTTTCTGCTAATCAAGATATAATAAAAGTCAAACTACTAATTCTTTGGGTTTCAGCCTTTTAATGCCTAACTTTATATCTAAGAGATTACTTGCTCTTTATAACGTATTTTGTAAGAGAAGAGAGTACTGGAGTCATCTCAAATCCAAGCTTGATACCTAAACATCTTTCTACATAACTGAATTTTAACTTCTAAGAATCAAATTTCTATTTGCAAGTACCTAAGAAATATGAATCACCTCTCAGTTCACTGAATGACACAAAACTTGAGATCTTCAAGATACAATATTCAAGCAATAACAAGTCACTTTCACATTTTAGAAAGCAACCACCCTCCTAAACCAAGTAGAGGGAGAAACCCTATCATTTCCCTTCAGTTTTCAGTATGAAATTCATCCCACATAATGTCTTCTAGGCCCTAAGTAAAATTCTAACTAATTTCCTACATGAAATAAAAATTTCTGGGGCGCCTGGGTGGCTCATTCAGTTAAGTGTCTGCCTTCGGTCATGAACCCAGGGTCGTGGGATTGAGCCCCGCCTCGGGCGTTGGGCTCCCTGCTCAGCAGGGGAGTCTGCTTCTCCCTCTTCCTCTCCCTCTGCCCTTTCACCTGTGCTCTCTTTCTCACTCACTCTCTCTCAAATAAATAAATAAAATCTTAAAAAAAAAAAGAAAGAAAAATTTCAGGAAATAACTTGTAGTTTTTTAAATAGTTTTGTTGTTGCTGTTAGACTTTTATTAACTGAAACTGTAGGAAAATCGGTCTTCTCTACCTGGTAAAACAAAAAACATATTTCAAAATGTATAAATTCAGAAGTTCTTTGATCTAAAGCTTTCAAACCTTTACTTTGAGTAAACTTTAAAAAGTGGCATTTTAAAATTCTTAAATATTTATTAGAGAAGAGGGGAAGCAAACTCACAATTATAGAGTATATAAATGTGTTAGACTCTGATGTAAGTGCTTAGTTGTATAATTTATTTGATAGATTTTCTGGTTTAAACTTTATTTATGGGCTATAATGCATACAAATTATCATAAAAATAAATGGTATTTCAAAATCTCTTTATATAGCTCTGGAAAATTGATGGTTTTACTTTTAAAAATAACTAATGAAGGAAGAACACCTTTTCTGATTTCTATGTTTTGTTTACCTTTCTCTTTCAATACTACACTCTAAGCCACCACTCTACATTGTACTTACCCTAATTCTGTGTTTGCATTACAGAGTTTGCTTGTGTCCTGTGTCATTTATATAATCAATGGGATAGTATCACTGACAAAAACTTAATTACATGAAAACTGCCCCAGAACTACTTGTTGCAAGTCCTTGAATAGGTAATTCCATGATGACACTATGTCTATGACTCCATGAAATGGACACCAAAGATACCTTGTTTAGAAGTAGTCACAGGGTGTTAGGGATAAAAGGGGCTTATGGCATCATATCTTAATTCTCTTTAATAGAGGAGACTACACCAGAATGCTTAAATAATTTTTTTCTAATGAGAATCAGCAACAGAGTTGAGACTGAATGCCAAGTCTGCTAATTTCTGCCTGTGTATACAATGTTCTCTCAATATTCCTGCATGTATACATATTGTATACATAATATGTTCACCAGCATTGGTTTTGAGACTTATAATTAACAGAGGTCAGAGGCACTCTACATACAATTTGGGTGTGGGACCAAATTAACCACCAGTATTCTGTCTATCCAAGGGCTACAGATTGTATCTCTGTGAAATGACCCAGTGAACTGATTCAGTCCTTAAAGCATTTTGTCCAAACCAGTCTCTCACCCTATTCCTTAGGTATGGTAGGGCTGCAGTCACTAGTAAACACTTAGCATCCTTTGTAATGCAGCTCCAACAAGCTCAGTTCAGACTGGAATAGGAGAAAAAAAAATCAAATCTACCTGAAGGAAGGAGTCTATCTACCTATCAGAGAGAAAGTAGCTGCAGTTTTCCCTTTACTTATTTATATTTATGATATACCTTAGGTTTGTATATTTAAAAGCCAACCAATGCCTTTAAATAATTTTACAGAATTTGAGAACTGGCAGAGAATCTAGTAATCATCCAACCCTACATATGAAGGAAATGTAGCCTACTGAGAAAACCTGGCTTTCTCAAGGTCACAGTGAATTAGTAACACAGCTGAAGCAAGTTCATCTTAAATGAAATTCTGTAATATTTCCACTGCTTCTAAAGTCAACGGAATGTTTAAATGAGTAATCTAAAAGTATAGTATGTTATTTTTATAGGTATAAAAAATGAACCTGAACTACTCAGAATTCACTAAAAATGACCACTTACTTGATATTTGAAATATATCTTAGGTTCGATCTGTAGATGTCAGTTTGTTTTAAAGAATAAGTAGGATAAGTAAGCTACAAATTTTCCTTTTTTTAAAATATACCATAAGAAGGATAATAAAATTTGAACTCTGTAGCATAAAATGTTCTCTGTGAGCCACTAGAACATTTTTTTTTTGTTTAATGACCGGCCATTTTTTTTTAAAGATTTTATTTATTTATTTGAGAGAGAGAGAATGAGAGAGAGAGCACATGAGAGGGGGGAGGGTCAGAGGGAGAAGCAGACTCCCTGCTGAGCAGGGAGCCTGATGCGGGACTCGATTCAGGGACTCCAGGATCATGACCTGAGCCGGAGGCAGTCGCTTAACCAACTGAGCCACCCAGGTGCCCATGAATGGCCATTTTTAATATTCTATAGCAACAATTTTTTTTAGGACAATAAAATAGTGTCACTGTGTGGCTTAAGAAAATAATTTGAAAGCCAGCAGAGAATTTATTCTGAAACTAAGAAGTAGCGATAGTCATACCCTTGTCCTGTTTAAGTCTTTAAGTATCTTTGGGAAGATCACTCTGATAGAGGTGGGAAGAGTTGATTGGATGATGGTGGAAATTTATTAGAAGCAAGGATCCTGCTGGGCCAGGCAGTAAATCTGTAAATAAACTTACAAATATCTCTTGTGAAGTTTACATTTAAGCAGGGGGAGACACACTAGAACAATAAACATAATAGATAAGTAAACATGTACTATGTTAGAAAAACATAAGTACAACAGACAAATATAGTACACAGTAAAGAGAATTTAAGTTCTTGGAATAAAGGGCATGTTCCAGGTTTATAAGATGCTCAAAATTAGTTTCATTCAAAAGAACACATTTGAACAAACAATAGGAACATATGGAAGAGAATAAAATTCAGCTGTGGGGAAAAAGCTTCTGTAATGGTCACAAGTCTGTCTCATACCTGACATGTTTGAGAAACAACAAGGAGGTTTGCATGGCTAAAGAGAAGTGAAAAAGGGACAGAGTAATGGAGATGAGATCAGAAAGTTAATGGGATCCTGATTATGTAAGAGCATCTAGGCCATTGTCAAGCCTTTGGCTTTTACTCTGAGTGAAATGGGCAGACTGTGGAGTATTTTGAGCAGAGAAATGACACGATCGTTCTCATGTTTTAAAAGGATCATTCTAGGAGCCTGGAAGCAGGGAG
Source organism: Halichoerus grypus (assembly GCF_964656455.1). Lineage (NCBI taxonomy): Eukaryota > Metazoa > Chordata > Mammalia > Carnivora > Phocidae > Halichoerus > Halichoerus grypus. The sequence goes on along the minus strand of NC_135717.1, from coordinate 48,831,272 downwards.
GTGGGTTAGGAGACAATTGCAGTAATCCAGGCAAGACAGGATGGTATTAGTGAAGGTGGTAAGAAATGGTTACATTGTGGATGTTTTCTGAATATGAAGCCAACATGATAGTCTGGTAGATTAGATGAGAAGGTGACAGAAAGAGAGGTGTGAGAGTTGTTTCCTAGGCTTTTGCTGTGGACATCTGGAAAGATGGGAGTTTTCAGCAATTGATATAGGGAAGGCTGTGGATGAAACAGGTTTGACTGGTTTCAGAAGGATAGAAGACAAGTTCAGTTTTGAATATGTTGAGTTCAATGTGCATATTAGATAACCAAGTGGAAATATTGAGTCAAGTTTGGAAGAGAGATCTGGTCTGGAGATAGAAATTTGAGAATACTGATGGTATTTAAAGTCACAGAACTGGACAAGATTGCCACAAAAAGCAAGTGAAGACTAAGAAAAGGAGAGAACCAAGGAGTGAAGCCTGGAACATTGGATCTGAGAGAAAAGAAGGAACCAGCTAAGGGATTTGAGAAGTAATCAGTAAGATGGGAGAAACACTAGAACGGGTGGTCCTGGAAGTCATGGGAAGAAAATGTGTCAAGAACATGTGAGTGAGCAATTGTTTCAAATGATGCTGAGGTTGAGTAAAATGAGAATTGAGCATTGTTTTTTTAGCAAAGAAGAAATCTTCGATAGGGTGATAACACATACATATCTCAGTTGGTCTAGGACACTCCCAAGTGATTCCCATTGCAATTAACACACTCATTTGGGTGCCTTCATTTGGGAGAAGAGAGATTGGAAACGCTAAGTCGAGTGATGGAAGCCTGCATTATATGACTGAAAAAGTTATGTGTCCTAGGTATGGCGCACATTTGGTATTGGTTCAGCTGGATAATGCTACCTACTGAGATGAAAAACACATGAGAAGGAAGAAATGGAGGGATGATTCAGAGATGATGGCTTCAGTTTAGAAAAACTGGTATACCTACAAGTGCTCTTATATAAATTGAATCTCAACAGGGATGGATTTGTGATGAGAATTAGAATTCAGAAGAAAGAAATGAGAGTTTAAGCGGAGGGACATGATGTTGAGTACAAAGAAATGGTCAAGAATAGATAGCATCTTACGGCACAATTATTTCAAGTGTGAAGAAAGGAGACTAAGAATGATTAGGTGGATGGGAAGAAAACCAGAGTGGTGGTGTCCCTTAAGGTATTGGAGGAGATTTTCAAAAAGGATATTTCTGAAATCACTCTGTGCCCTCAAGAATTCAGTTCTCCTTCATGGGTAAGGATATATGGTTCCTTAAACTTAGATCCAATCCAGCAAGTCTCTGAAACTTTTCTTATCCTCCAACCTGAACTTGTTTTTGTTTTGTTTCTGTTTTGTTTTGTTAATTTTAGTGTGTAGTTTCTTACATGTTGCCTAATATCTGGTATCTGTTTCTTTAATAAGCCATTTTAAATTGAATTTTCAACTGGACTATATTCATTGTCAACGTAGGGTGCCCAGATGCCTTGTCCTTAATTTCTTCAGTTCCACAGTCACAGTCTTTCAGGGAAGTCCCTTGGGCCCCAGCCATAATTTCCAGATCTTCAACTTGGATGGCCTACCTAGACCCATTGGTTTTGGAGAATGTGAAATTAAACTAGTTAAGAGCCAAAAAGTCACCATTATATTTGGTAACCAGAATATTGTTGGTGCTTTTTATGAGTATTTTCCAACAGCTGCTTTGATGAGAATCCAGATTATAGTGTGCTGAAACAATCCCCAAAGGGAGGTAGGAATTAGACATAGTAGAGTAGACAGCTCTTAAAATTAGAAGAGCAAGATCATGGAGATAGTGAATTTTTTTGAAGGGTATAAAAAGGAGAAAGAACATTTTTTTTTTCTTTTGTTTTGGGGGAAGACTTTGTATCATTGGCAAGCTGAGGAAAAGGAGCCCATATAAAAGGAATAGTTAAACATTTGGAAGAGAAAAGGTGTTATTCTTAAAGTAAGGATGTGGGAAGGGAGTACCAGTTCAAGTTAAGAGAACTGACAATATCTGAATAAATATGAGCCAAGTCATATCCCTCATCATTTGAAAATGACATCACATGAAGTAAATAAAATATAATATGTAGAATTAATGGCTGTTTATAGGAAAAGTTATTGAGAATTTCTTTTTAATTTATGCTTTTATGAGTAGTAGATGTAAGAAAGTGTCCGTTTGAACAGTTTTTCTGTGCCTTTGTGGAACTACAGTTGATTTCCACTTTGCTATTTAATTCCCTTATATAAAGTTGGTCCCTTCCATTTACTTTGTACACTTCCATTTACTCAGTAGTAATGAGTGTTTAACTCAATACATTTCTCTCCAGACAGCTCAGAAATAAATAAATGTCTCACTTTCCAGTGATATTTCCCTGGGAAGTTTATTACCCTCTGTCTGCCATGAACATTTCATCACTTTCCCCTTTTTGTTAAGCTATTCAAATCATCTTTCCCAACATTTTCTCCACTCCAACCCAAAATACTTATACTATGGCCTGAATATTTGTGTTCCCTCCAAATTATGTGTTAAATTCTAGGACAAAATGTGGTAGTATTTGGAGGTAGAGCCTTGAGGAAGTGATTAGGTCATGAGGGTAGAGCCCTCATGAATGGGACTAGTGCTGATATGAAAGGGACCCCAGAGAGCTCCCTCATTCATTTCTGCCATATGAAGATATAGTAAAATGAAGCCTGTCTATGAACCAGGATTAGAGCTCTTGACAGACATCCAGTCTTCCAGCACAATAATCTTGGACTTCCCAACCTCTAGAAACTGAGAAATAAGTGTTTGTTGTTTAAGTTGCCCAGTCTATGGTATTTTTGTTATAGCAGCTCAAACAAACTAAGACAACTGATAACTTTTCTTCGTGTTTTATGGAAAGAAAGGTAAGTAGAAGTCAGTAGACAAGATCTGCTCATCCTCTCATATACAAAATTTATACCCTTACCTGTGTCTGCTCTCCTTTTGGTTTCCAGGTGATCTAGAGTCCACCATGAGCTTCTCAAAGATTTCACTCCTTCAGTTATCATCTTTTTACTTGCCTTTGCTTCTTCTTTCTTTGTACCAAATCACTTGACTCAGCATTTAAAATAGTCTATGCTTCACCAATTAAAAACTAAAGCAAACTCTCCTGAGGTCTGTCTTCATCTCAAGCTACCTTTCTATGTCTGTGCTTTCTCCAGAGATTAGGATGTTCTGAGTTGCAATTCAGTAACTTGACTCAAAATTGATACAAACAAAATGGCTTTTCAGCCACAATGTGGGTTACTTGTTTCCTCATTTTGTCTATCAGAGGTGGGAAACAAAGAGCATTTTTTGTTTACTACTATAGCAGAATGGAGATAGTTTCTTTCCCATTAATTAAAATTGTGTCATATGATTATTCCTGCACCAATTTCTATGGTCAGAGAGATGGAATAAACTGGTAGGATTATGCCATTCAGAATCTATTCTGGAATTAGAAGTGATATCAAGCCCATTGAAAACACATAACTAGGAAATCTCTGGTCTTAAACAAAAGGAAATTTCTGGTCTAACTTTAAGGGAAAACTGGAAATGGATGGTGGGAGCAACCAAAAACTCATCATACCTTCAGTCACACTTTTCAAAGAAGTTGTTCATATACTCTTTCTGTACTCCATTTACTACTAAACACATTTCCATTTTACTATTCAGTGAATTCCAACATAGGATCTGCCCCCACTGCTCTTTGGAACTACATTCACTAATATCTCAGTTACTTTCATGTTGCCAAACCAAACTTTTTCAGTCCTCATTTTAGTAGGCCTCTAAGTCACTTTCAGTGTTTTGAACAACTCCCTTATTCGAACATTTTTTGACTTCCATAATTCACCCTCTCCTGATTCCCAGCCCACCAATATGACCATTTGTTTTCAGCCTCTATCATATTTTCCTGCTCTAAATACTCAAGTTCCTTGGGTGATTTAGCTATATATTTCTGCACAATAAATTGTCCTGAAACAAAGATGTTTAAAACACCATTTATTATCTCACAGTTTCTGTGAATCAGAAACCCAGGTTCAGCTTTGTTGGAAACTTCTGGTCCAAGGTCTCTTACGGAGTTGCAGTTAGTCTGTTGGCTGGGGCTGTATCTTATCTGAAGGCTCAACACAGACTGCTGACTGGAGGCCCCCCTTAGTTATCTGTCATGTGGGCCTCTCCACAGGGTCCCTAATAACATGAACAAGCCAGAGAGCAAGACAGGACAGGCAAGACAGAAGTGAGAGCCTTGTATAACCTAATCTCAGAAGTAATAGTCCATCATTTTTTCTGTCTTCCATTTAGCAGTACTACGTCCAGCCCACACTCCAGGGGAGAGGCTTACACAAGGGTGTGAACACCAAGAGGCAGGGTCATTGGGTGCCATCTTGGAAGTTATCTAGTATACCATGGCTTTAGTCTTTTTCTAATTCCATCTTTTTTTGCTTCGATAATGTCATTTATTGTCCTAGTTATCATATTACTTGTATTCCAAAGCTCTCAAATTTATACTGCCATGTTAGGCCTCTCCTCAGACTTCTATAATCTCTTTATTTGGCATCTCCATTTAGCTTTATCCCAAGCTCTCAAAATTAGTATGTTCCAAGTGAATGTTTTATTTTCCCTTCCCCTACACTCCAACTATTCTTCCTTTTTTCTGCTAAGCTTTTCTACCTTGGTAAATGGTACCTCCATTCACTCAGTTTCTCAGGCCAGGCTGTAGAACATTTTTCTTGACCTTTACCTCTCCATCACTTACCACATCATTCTATCACTCCACTCTATCATCTGTCACTTCAAAATTACTACGTTTCCTGGATGCCTCAAAGAGCACCTCGATATGTTTGTCTGTTTTCATTTTTGCTCTGTTGCAATCCATTCTCACCAGCAAAATAAATGAATCACCCAATAGTGTAAATAAGGGCTAATCCCATCTCTTTCTAAATCCTTCAAAGGCTTCTCATTGCTATGCATGATCCTGCTTGATCTGGTCTCTGCCTGCTTCACCAGCCTTATTTCATGCAGCCTTCTTTTGTTCTGAGTTCTAACCATGCCTGGAATTCCCTCTGCTTAGAAGACTTCTCGACTCTGAAAAACAAACTGAGGGTTCTAGAGGGGAGGGGGGTGGGAGGATGGGTTAGCCTGGTGATGGGTATTGAGGAGGGCACGTTCTGCATGGAGCACTGGGTGTTATGCACAATGAATCATGGAACACTATATCTAAAACTAATGATGTAATGTATGGGGATTAACATAACAATAAAAAAATTAAAAAAAAAAAAAAAGAAGACTTCTCCCACAACTGAATAGTCCCCGCTCAACCTCAGAGATGTCTTCCAGGACCATTCAATATTACACATATTCTTAAAGCTCAGTCTTTCTTCTTCATGACACTTGTAATTTGTAAGCTCCGAGTGAGAAGAGACTATTTTGTTTTCTATCTATCAATGCCTAGACAGCACCATTTGAACACACAACACTTTGTAAATAACTTCTACAGTAAGCAGAAATTACACCCAAAGAATATGCTTCAAGATCTTGATTAACATTTTCTCTGCTATCTCTTATTTTACCCAGTCTAGTTATAGTTGTTCTTAATTAGTCCTTTAATAATTGTGTTTAAATATGTATGTTGTCTTTTTTTTTCTTTCTAGTTAGCCTTTTTTGGAAAGGGTGTTAGGGAAAATTCCTAAAGACAGATTATAACTTATTCGTCTTTAATGAAGTTAAGAGGAGGACCTTTATAACAATGACAACTACATTTTTTGCCTGAGACGCTTGTAAGATTGAGTATTTATTAAGGTGGAATGCTTTTAAGATCTCTTTTTTGAGAATCTTTGGAAGTTGGGGGCTAGGTGTTGGGGACTTGTTTTGTCTTGGAGAGATGGTCTGGCTTCAGGTTTTCTCACTAGTAATAATACCCTGGTTGTGCATATACCATAAAAGAAAGCTGTGAAAATACCCACCTGACATCCACATTGAGATTGCAATCTTCCAGCTGATGTTTCTGTTCAGAGCTTTTGTGAACTTGAGAGAAGTAATATACCTGGAATGAATCACTGTACTGGTGACATTCTAGTTAAAGTTGACTGCTGCTGATAAAATGTGCTACGTTGGTGTAAAGAGCCTGAACTACATTCAATAAATAATAAAACCACAGAATACACACAAATAGAAATGAAAACCATTAACCTTTTGTTACCCAGGAAAACTTTCTGGTAAATGTGACGTGGTATGTGGGTGGGGAGATGGGTTGCAAAGTGTTAGGTGAAGTCCACTGTGAAAGCATGCACTGAATCTTCTGCAAAAGAACTTCTTCTCTTCATGTCTTTGGGAGAGAATTGCTCTAGGGAGGGGGTTAAATAAATCATTTAACCCTATTTTTAGTCTTCTTCTGAATATTTTTATTCTAGAAGAAAATGTATTTACTCCCCAGGTCTCATGTTTACTTATTTCAAGTTCTGCCTTCTCTCAAAAAATAATAATAGTTCACTGACTCCAATCAATGTGACTAGAAGATTACATTGTTCACTTAATGCTGTGAACAAATCTTTTTAAACAGATATTTGGGAATATGAGGGGAAAAAAAAAGAGAAAAGTAAGGAAAGCATGGGGGGGAAAAGAGCTGAATTTAAGTATATGGAAAAGGACAATATGAGCCAGAATGTGGAAAGAGTAAAGATGAAGAGCGAGAAATCAAATAAGATGCTTCCTACTATTTTTGTATATTATGGTAAAATACACATGGTACATTTTATAATATATTACAAAACTACATTTGTCCACATCATTGTTCCTATACATCTTTTGTACACATACTTTTCTAATGTGCATAAATCCCCATCTGAGCAAGGGAGAAATATCCATCCATTGCTGTGAAAAATCAATCGCTCTTGATTTGGAGTGGGGCTCTAGCTAGTAGGGAAAATAGGTGGGTTTGAAGCTGTCAATATGATTACCACAGCTCTTCTGATTTTTTATTTTGATGTCAATGATAATTTTTTTTTTTTTTTTAACTGGATTCTACTTGATCTGATCTGAGTGCCTTAGTTTGGAGGACAGTTGAGTGACTTGTGCTAATGAAGTCTTTGCCCTGTGTCTCACCAGATTTAAATTCACATTAACCATCTGTGATAGATTGATGTCATTTGCAAATTAGCAATAATCTACATAAATATAAGTGTAAAAGACCATTTATATCACACAGCAGTGATTATCTGATTGAGCTGGTATTTAAATTTGTATTTCAGTGTGTAAGTTGTTTTTAATTGTCTGCAGTTCTTCACATATTTTCAAAAAATACTTTTAGAACCATTTAGGAAGTTGATGAAACCTTCCATTCGGCACCTTCTTTTCTAATAGAACCACATATACTAATACAATAATACAGCGAGGTCCCTCCAGTTGACAACTAGTTCTGTCTTCCAGAATCTGGGATAAAGCAAAGCCAAACTCCAAAGGATTTACCTTTGTATTAACTTTGAGGAAAGCTTCTATTAGCAAAACAATAAACAAGCTTAAGCTAGGTTATAGAGAGGAAAGCTAAAACCTTGTAAAATTATACTCATATGCTAAGGATTTTATAAATTGAAACAAACATTTTGCAAAAAAAATCTACTTATGGAAATTTATGTTAAGCAAATACTCAAAATGTATAAAAGTCACATACACAAATAAATCCATTATGCAATTTTTAGAATATCAGGTAAATAGTAACTGTTATAATAGGTAAAAGTAAACTTTTGGCTAAGCCTGTCAGTGGATAAATATGCAAAAATTTAAATTTAATAGATATGATGTACCTATATGAAAACTATTTAAGATATAATGTTAAGTAAAATTGGATGAGTATTAAAACATATGCATATTTTGAGTGCATGTTTGAAATTATGAGAAAAAAAGCACTCAAAGGAAATAAAGATAAAAATCAATCTTTTTAAATAAAGGGTATTATGGTATTTTCTGTGTTTTCAAAGTGATCTGTAATCTGGTTCATCATATCATTTAAATGACTAAAGGAAGTAATTTATGGAGAACCTTACTATTTATAGGACACCGTATGAATTATAATCCATTTTATCTTTTAAGGACTGGATGAAATGATTACTCATTTTGAACAATAAGAAAATTTGTGCCAAAATTGTAAAAGAGATCTCCTCAAGATCATGCAGGTAAATAGAAGAACAAGACAGGAACCAGACACAGTGGTTCTAACCACTGTTCACTCTCCACAATGCTGAACACAAGTAAATAAACTTCTAAACTCAGATATTTTTAAGTGCCCACTTGGTTGGTTAATGTTCTTTTTTTTGGTGGGTGGTTAATAGTCTTGATATAAATTTGTGTGTCAACTTGTTGCTTAATTTGTAATAACCAAATGAGCCCTACAAATGACTAAATCATTGAGAAAAAATTCTGATCTCCTCCCTTGTTTTTTTGTTTTTTTGTTTTTTTTTTTAAATAGAGCAAAAGCTCATCATTTAAGAAGCATAGAGAAAACCAAAGCCACAAATGAGGGCATAGGACAAAAACTAACAAGTTATGTAAGTTAAGTTACTGGGAAATTTAACGTAAGCAGTGACAATATGCATTATCTGATTGAGATTTAGCCAACTCAACTCAGTTTTGACTAACAGGCAGTAGTACTCCTGAGGTGGTAGAATGAAGAGAAATAAAGTGTTAACGTATATGTTATTGTGTTAGCATTTCTTTTGTATATTTGGTTTTAACCTTGACCGGAAATGACACCCCATCTCCGAGCATTCTCTGACATTCCTTTGCAGCTGCTTAGGCTACTGACAGAACAGACCCAATTTCTGAATTCCTTCTGACGATATCACCACCCTTAGCCTTCTGGCTTAACTGAAGGTGATTAACACTTGTTATGCTTGGATAATATACTTTAATTTGTTTTAACTTTACGTGTTTTTTCCCGAAAGCAGAACTCAAATAAAATTTATTTTTGTGTTTCTTATTATACAGTAAACACACACACACACACACACACACACACACACACACAAACAGAAAACTGTCCCAGACAATTGTATTATTTGTTGAATAATTATATGGTGAGCACACTTGTAACCACAAACCAGGGCTTTTTCCAGCCACCCCAGAAACCCGTGTAGATGTCCTCCTCCTAACTGCTCCTCAACTTTCATAGCAATCCTTTGCTTGCCTTTTTAATAGATTTATCCACCAAGTGTTTATCTAAGTGGGATCTTAGATAAAACTTTCTGTTTGGCTTTTGAATAGGTTTTTAAAAGATCTCTTTTAATCTTCAGCTTTCTGCTTCATCCCTTTCTTTTTCTCGTAAACTATCTGCAGGATTTTCCATAATGTGCTGCAGTAAGAGGAATCTGTCTGTGGGAAACTGTGTTGGCACAGTTTAGCATGTCCCCTTGTCCTCTGTATTTCCTCCAAATTGGCACTTGGGTCCAGGGGCTTAGTAGCACTCAAATTCACTTTTTATGAAGCTTACAGGTGTTTTCTCTCACGTGTGGGGAGGAAGGATCTGGTTGTTTCGCTTCTTCTGATGTTAGCAGCAGTTTGTGCTGAATGCACTAGTTCTTACATCTATGTATCTTCAATCATTTTGATTGTCTGAAATTCATTTCCAGCATTACCCCGAGTTCTTACGTTTTGCTAAAAGTGTGTTTGTGTGCCCTCTTTACTTGCATGTGCGTTTTCTTGAGATATAAAATTTGTGGTTCTCTTGTGTTCTGAAGTATATTATCCTTTTCTTTTCTGATATACACTTCCGCTGCCAAAAATATGGTTGTCTATATTTGGTTTTTCCCTTGTAAAATAGTCACTATTTTTGCCTAGATTCTCAAATGATTTTTCTTTGAAATTAATTTCACGAGAATATGCTCTTCTGTTGGTCATTTTTGTTCAATATTCTGAGGCTTGGGGTATTTTCAAAGGAAAGTTTTCTTTAATTATAGCTTTAGATATTCATTCTGTTCTCTTATTCTGGTTATCTTTGTTCCAGTATTTTTCTTAACTATATATTAGATCTCTTTCTGTCTCTCTAAATTTTCCACAAATTCCTTTCAGTTCTTTCTTCATTTCACTTTTATTTATTGTTTGCACTTTTTATTCGAGGTATTAACTATTGTGCTTATTTGCTCCTTTGTTCTTTCTGGTTTAGTCTTTTCTGCGGTTGTTTTTCTTAATTTTTAAGTGCTCTCATGTCATTTCTGACATTTACTGGTGCTGATTTATTCTTTTGTGTCTTATCACTTTTAATACTGTTTAGCTTATTTTGAAATAGTAGGTTATACTTCTGATCTTTTTTTTATGAGCATATCTTTCTGATGTGCCTCCATTGTGTTTTAGGATGCTAGTTTGCTACAAATTCTGTCTTTAAAACAACTCCGCGAGATTTGACCTTAATCTAAGTGACATTAGTTTCCCCAGACTTTTACAGGGAGATGTGGTATAATACGGGGTATCTAATTTCACAGAGCTCCCTTTCCGTTGTTTTTATGTAATGCCCAAAAGTGTATATCTTGTGTGTCTCCCTTTTGGAAATCTCCTGTCTCTTTTCTATGTCCCACTTTTATCTGGACCATTTCTTTCTGTTGTCCTCATTATTCCACTTCTGCTCAATTTTGATCCTTCTTCCAGAAGCCTGTCCTTAATGTGGAGTCACATTCTTCAAGAGCACATTGTCTGGTTATCTTCCAGAGTTTATGGTGGCTAGATTTCTCCTGCCACTTCAAACCTTGCAACATACTCATTGCCCACACCCTCCATTGGGTTGGGCAAAATTCTCCCCAGTTCAGCTGTGGACATCAAGTTGACTCACCATGGTTTTCAAGGAATAACTCTTGGCTCTTTGGGAATTCTCCTGTTCTAAGGGACACTACGCTGTGCTTTCCTCTGTATCCTCCTTCACACACTCTGAAACCTGACATCTGTGGCTGTTGGTGGTGTGTCCCAACCTGTTTGTATTTTGGGGTTCATAGCACACCTTGTTATTTAATTTTGTTTTAAATGTTGTCCATGGGATTTCTGTTTTGCGTTCTAGCTGCTCGATGCAATTCTGTGTGGGGATCCGGGGAGATTCGGATCTATGCAGTTATCATCATCACCTTTCCAAAATATCCTTTTACTTCTATGATTCTTCTAAGAAGAAAATGGATGGAAATTGATATAAAACTGGTATTTTAATAAAATTCAAAATTCTTGAAAAATCACTGATTTTGCAATGTATGCTATTTTTCTCTTTGGCCTGGAGTCCCCAGCAGATGGTTCAAAACTCAGACCATACAGGCTTTTTTACATTAATAATGTCACAGAAAACAGCAGTTAAGGTGCTATGTATGGGTATTCTTATAACTTTTTCTTGCATGTGCTTGCTTAAGGGCAATAAATACTTATGTGAAAGACCATATTCACAGTAAAAAATATTGTTTGCTGTAAATAGGTCTTTGATAAATCTGTTATCAGTAGGTAAGTTCTATGGCTGTAATGACCATACTACATTAATGTATGCATATTCAAGAAAAATATTTCCTAAATGTTACAGGTGGTTATGCGTAACTCAATAATAAGCACAAGTGGGAAGTAGGCCTGGCTTCGACTGACAAAGTCAATGACAGTTTTGGAACAGAACACAAATTTCTCAATTCCCTTTTACCAGGAGGCTACATTTCATCTATTGTGTTTATTTTCTGAAATACTCTTTTATTATATATTTTCCTAATGTACGAAAAAGGAAAAATCTCAGCCTTCCACCTGTGAGTCTCCTTTGCCTTCACAAAAACACTTCACTTCTGACACTCCTGGTCACTACACGGTAGAGGTTTTTACCCACACCAAGCAATTCTCCATGACACCAGCTGGGTGTCCTACAATTTAATTCAATTCTGACATGACCTACCTGGTGATAATGTCAGAGTCCACACATGAAAGACAGAGCCCTTTCAGATGCCAATCACAAGTAGTAGGTTCCCAGGTTATGCACAATTTCTGTCCAATTTGGCTATAAATCAGAGGTTCCCATGACCTTCTCCCTCTTGGGTTTTGATTAATTTATTAGAGCAGCTCACAGAATTCAGGAAACATTTGACTTACTGGATCACCGGTTTATTAAAAAAGGATATAGTTCAGGTACAACCAGAAGGAAGAGATACATAGGGCAAAGTATGGGGGAAAGGTGCAGAGCTTCTTGCCCTCTCCAGGTCTGCCACTCCCCTCACATCTCCATGTGTTCATCAACTTGGAAGCTCCGGAACCCTGTCCTCTTGGCTTTTTATGGAGGCTTCATTGCAGAGGCATGATTGATTCAACCATTGGCCATTGGCAGTTGATTCAGCCTCTAGCCTCCCGGAGGTCAGGATAGGGTTAAAAGTTCCAACACACTAATCACAAAGTTGGTTCTTCTGGCAGCCATCCCCCATCCTTAGGTGGGATCTAAAAGTCACCTCATTAACATAAAGAAAGACACCTTTAAGCTGTCAACACTTAGGAAATTCCAAGGGTTTTAGAAGCTCTGTGCCAGAAGTAAGATCAAATACATAATTATTATAAATCACAGTATTGTAATAAATACAGTCACACATATTATAATATATACAGTGGTGTTGTTAAAATGTGTGTGTACGTGAGTGTGTGTGTAAAATCATGGACTGGGAATGGTGGTGCTAACAATAAATATATCCAATATCTTACAAATAATTCACCAATTCATCAATCCCCAATAACACAATCTTAAAATTCCATTTTTTCCTGTATAAAGTATAGATTTTTAATTGGTCCTCCTGCTTGTCCTCTCTACTCCATTTTCCACAAAGCACTGTTTTGAAACTTGAATTAGAATGGAGTTTCCACTGCTAAAAACCCTTCAATGAGCTTCCATTGCATACAGAATTATATATGAATTTTTGAATAGCCCCGAAGATCCCACAACCAATAGACTGCAATACCTCCCCAGATCTACGCTTTTCAGTATGCTCCTTCCAACCCAGAATATCAAGCTCATTTGCACCTCCAGGCCTTTGCACAGAGCTGTTCTCTCTTCTTGGAGCACTGCTTCTTCTGTCTGGATCAATGTTACCTAACAAAGAGGGCTTATATGGCTACTGTTCTAAAATTGTCCCATTCCAATCACTCTGTTACATTTTTCTTCAGACAATTTTCAACTGTCCTACATTATCTACTTATTTATTATTTTTATTATTATTATCTGCTTATAAGCTTCATGAGAACAGGAACTGTCATTTTTCTTTGACATTGTATCCTAGTGACTAGAACAGCACCCACCACACCGTATTAATACTTGAACGAATGACTAAATCTGGGTTTGCACTATGGCTAGCAGCCTATCAGATGGATAACTGCATGTCCAGATTCGTTGGCAGGATAATTTAAATTGAAAATGGGAATCGAGGTCAGAATTAAATAGGAGGAGTAGTTTGGTTTGGATCAAGAACCCAAGGGAGCATTCTGGGTAATTCTCAAGATGTTTTGTTTTGTTTTTTAAGTTATTTGATGCTTTATATAAGTGACAGCAGGCCACACCTGCTTTGTTACCTTCCTTGGTTTGACACTATTACAAAGTAGGGAGAAAGGAAATAAAAGAATAGGGAGTTTGTTACCTTCCTTGGTTTGACACTGTTACAGAGTAGCAAGAAAGGAAATAAAACAATAGGGAGTAATTGAGAAGAAAAGAATATAGAAGCACTGGGAACATAGAAGTGGTGAGAAAGGAAGTAAGGCCGATGGGGGGAGCCCCACCCCTTCGTACTTTACCATTTGCCCAACGTTTGGTTGTTTATCAGATGAAATACGGCTAAAGCTGAATTTTTCTGTGACTAACTTTCATGGGGAGAGGTCTCAGTGCACTTAGTTACTATTATTAATCAACTTGATTTTTTTTTTTTTTAAGTCATCCTATTTTCTGACTTAAAATTTTCTCAGGCTTTCAATGCACAAATGAGTTTCTTGAACTAAATAGACAAGATACGTAGGAGTGCCCATGGCTAATTTAAGTAATATATGGAATTTTATCATTCTTCTTTTTCTCAAACTAAAGCACCAGGGCATGATGAAGGAAATCTCCTGCATTGACCTCAAAAATATTCATATTTTTTGAAACCTAGGGGAAATACCTGCATGAGAAAATTGCTATCCAAACTAATTGCCAACTTAGCATAGGCAATTGTTGAACTTACCAGTTGTAGCAAATTATATATTTAAAGCAGCGATTTCTTCTGTTTTATGCACAGGGTAAATGTGTAGGTCATGTTCACATAATGTTCAATGAAAATTCTAATCAATTAAAATAATGATAAGAAAATAATGATCTATCTGATTTTTGAACTTTCTTTAAGAACTGTAACATGTAAATAGATTAGTGTTTAACTAAAATTAAATCAACTGTTTAATATTAACTTGAATTAAATGATCTTGTGAAATTGTAAGACTTTATAAAATGCCTTCTGAAAAGCAAGGCATGTGATGAATTGATAAGATTGCTGGCATGATGGGTTAATGCACTAGATGGCACTAATTGTATGCCTTTTATGTATTATAAAATCAAATTTAGTGTGAAAAAGAAAGTACCTCACACTTGAAATGTTTTTATCAGGTATACTTTATGAAATTTCTTTGATATGTTATTTGTAATTTCTCATTATAGCTTTTCAGATCATGAGGAAAAAAAGAATTAATTATAGCCACTTTGATATTAAGTGAATTTCAAATTGAAAAATATAATTCCCAGATTTTTTTTTAACCTAAAGAAACTAATTTACTCCAGGCAAGATGCAAAAGTATTCTAGTACAGAAGGATTAAGCGATTCAATTCAAGTGAAAAGTTCTATACCAATTACATGGTTTTCCATGAACTTTACTTATCAAAAAGATTAAAGCCTCAGAAAATAAATAAATTCTTCAGATTTTCTAAACAAAGTCTAAACCTTAAAGCATAAAAGAAATTCTGTGCTCTGCAAAATTCTTTCCTTGTGGTTTTTAAGAACACAAATGGGAAAAGGGGGAAGGGAATAAAATCTTGTTATTTAGGGAACAAAGCAAGACTATAACTAAGATAATTTTCAAAATAAGCAGTTTCCAATTAAGTTACCTGCTCTTTAAAGACAAACTTCGGTATTATTACACTAAAAAATAAGCCAAAATTATTAATATAATTAATATGTGCCTACTTTAAAATATATAAAATATTGATGTTATGGTCACTCCAGTTAATTATAAACCTGTTTGAGCTTATAAATTTTGATCTAAATAATTTAGAATTTTCAGCCAAAACAGAAACACTGTCTGTTAAGAGTGCAATTTTCCTTGCCTGATTTGGACAGTCATCATGACTATGAATTACTCATGGGTGCCAGTGTGTCAGTTCTTCAGTTTAGGAGTCTCTGAGGAGTTCCTACATCTCTGGTCATCCAGAAGTTCCTAAATTAATTAGTTGAGAAAAACTGAACACACATACTGGGATGGAATATATATAACTCCAAATAGTTAATAAAACACATACACATATCTACACACATGCCCATGACTAAAATTGAATGGGGTTTCCCCCAACATTTTCCTTCTTAATGAGGATTAGTAAAACCTATACATCCATAGGGAAGTTTTAAAAGCTTGTTCCATATAAAAATTTTCCTTCCTTCCATTTTTCTTTCTTTCTTTCTTTCTTTCTTTCTTTCTTTCTTTCTTTCTTTCTTTCTTTCTTTCTTTCTTTCTTTTTCTTTCTTTCTTTCAAACTTTAGGTGGGATGATGTTTAGGTGGGGTGATGGTGGTGATGGTGGTGATGGTGGTGGTAGAAAGGACAGGATAATATGGTGGAGATGATGGCTGAAGGGGAGGGTGACGGACACGGTGAAGAGGAGTAATACAGATGGCCATAATTCAGATAATTTACCAGGATCTTTTTGGATCAGAAGCCTCCACTGATATGCTACTCTGACTCTGATCAATATTGCTTCCTAAATCAATCTACAGTCATTCCTATAGCACTGATCATTTTTAAAAAATTCAAAATAAGTAAGTATAAAGAATTAATTATCCCTCTTTTGATCTTCCTCACTTTTTCACTTGCTTTCTTGGTCTTTCTTTGTAATTACTCAATGTTCAGGCTTTTAGAAAGTACCAATTTTTATTATAACGGTTTTTATTTAGCTACAGATGGGGTCTATGCAAATATAGGATTTCCATTCCATCACTGAAAATGTGTTCTACAAAATTTATTCTTTTATGAGTGACAGAAATGATGGAAGAAGTTTTGAAAGGTACTCTAGGTTTGAATGCTACCTAGAAAATCCCTCCAATACTCAGAAAACATATGCTCTAATTATTTCCTTTCTCACACTTAATATCAGGTTCTCCCTCTTTCCATAGTGCTACATTAAGTTGAGGTTAGCTTTCCAAAATGTACAGTAGAAACTTCTAGTATCAATTTCTCTTCTCATTTTAAAGATTGCTAATTTCATTTGTATTCTTTCAGAAATAAAAATTCATTGTTTTAGAGGGATATGTGATTTATGTGAATTTGAAATCATTTAAGTATAAGAAAGAGAAGAAATATACTGATTTGGTTTTATAGATTGCTTCAATAATTCAGATGTTTTTGCATTTTGAAACATAGACATTATTCAGAAGTAATTCATAAAATTAGAATTTAGAGATCAAATAAGTGGGCTGATCATTCATATTGTTAAGGAATTCTTTTTTATTTAGTAAAGGCCTTTAATTTTTAATGATTTGGGTACTTTTCCATGCATAGCATTATTGGGTAAAAAAGAGAACACACACATAATTTTAGGTTTTTTTAAAAATTTGTATATTAGGTTAATATTCAGTTTATTATTAGGAAGACACCAATTTGCATAAACAAACACAGATTATAGGGTTTAGGGTGAAGGTCCAGGGCTAAACAGCATTGATCTTAATACTGTATGTATGGGAAGTTCATTTTGACAGATCAAAGCAGAAGAGATACATCTCCCTAACTGCCAGTTTTGGTGGCAAGAATGCACATTTTACTATACCTTTATGCTGAACTGTAAGAATGGAACTTCCATCTATGGCCAATGTCTCAGCTCTTCAGTGATGCTGGCTAGGTCTCTGACTTGGCTGTCATGAGTAAGCAAGAAGCTGGACCAGTGTAATGAAAGATGGGACATGTCTTCAGGGGCCAGAGAGAGAGAGGAGTTGATGGGACCTGGAGAGAAGAATCCATCCTACATTCAAGGCCATCCTTTCTCAAGTGGACTTTAACTTGCTTAAAAAAAAATGCAAAAAAATAGGAAAAAAAAAAAAAAGACTCCGTTCTTCTTTTGTTATAAAAATTTACCTAGCTCTTGTTGCATAAAACCAAAACCAGTTATCTTAATTTACTATCTAGTAAGTGAGAAGCCCTGGATTTTTCCTTTTTACCCCATCTCCATCTTTTTCTAATATCCATATGAGTTAGAAAGGACCCAGGGGGTGCCTGGGTGGCTCAGTCGGTTAAGCATCTGCCTTCAGATCAGGTCATGATCCCAGGGTCCTGGGATCGAGGCCTGCATTGGGCTCCCTGCTCAGCGGGGAGTCTGCTTCTCCCTCTACCTTCTCCCCCTGCTCCCCTGTACTCACTCTCTCACTAAATACAATCTTTAAAAAAAGAAAGAAAGAAAGGACTCATTGTTTACAGTAGAGAGACTTAAATGCTTACTGAAGGAGTTAAATGGCAGAGTGAATCTTCTTATACACAAATGTCCAAAGGAGTTGGCTAAAGGTGAACTTCTGGAATGGGGTATGGTTGCATGTTGGAGCTCAGGATGCTGAATGTAAAGCTAGAATAATAGTAGTAGTGAGGCTTGGCAGCCAGGATTACACAGTACTTTAGGACTTGACTTCATTTTTTAGTAGACACACACACACACACACACACACACACACACACACACACACACACACACACACACACACACACGTGTGTCTATATACTGCCCTAGTAGGAAAAAGAGCATGAAGATAAATGAGCTAAGAACTGAAATAGAAAAAAATGTCCCAGGTAGCAATAGAGCTTAGCCATGGCTCATATATAAAAACAATGTGACTTATTATAAATAAGCCCAGGTTCCCAAATCTTGGGTTCCTCTCCTCAATGGAAATATAGAGCTCAGATAAAAATCACCATGTCTTTTCATTTTGTTGATTGACCCTACAGGGTGGTAGTAAGTGTAACACAGTTTGGAGACACAGAAATGTAAAAATCAAACAGTTATAACCCAACCTGATGTGTTGTTATAGAAAAGCTCTAAAGTGTCAACATGGGGTGAATTCTGAGTTCCTTATTAGTTTCTCAAAACTTATTCTTATAACTGGCTCACGTCCATACAAAGGTATGTACAACACAGGACGGTTCCTAAGCCACACTGACAAATTAAAAAAAAAAAAATCACATTTGAAAAATTAGTTATTTCAAATTATTTTTTCAGGAATTAAGTACATATCATGGATAAATAACAAATTGCTGAAGCTATGAAAAAGTCTGTAGTTATTTTTACAATCTTTGCTTTTATGCCACTAAGAAATAGGTTATTTCCAAGATCTTCAGAAGTATTTAATAACAGTACCGTTAAGAACTAAGAAATCATCAAAAATGCAAGACTGTTACCTCTGAATGCATACAATAACACAAAAGGAATACTGAAGCAATGCTATATAGTCAGCTAAACCTATTACAGGTGAAGTCTTTTGTAATTAGCAGATTAATCATGTAGAAACCATTATTGCTGAAGTACATTTTAATTGTTGAAAGTCTGTTGTTTTTTTAAAGTTGTCTAAATCTTCTTCTTCCAGTTTGAACTTTTACTATTGACATGCTTAGCCAACTCTCTTCATAGATGATCCAAAGATAACTTTAAGCTAGTTCACATCCAGCTTACAACACATTTCAAATGAGTAGGGTCAAATTACTAAGAACTTAGTTGTTTGCCGTGTGAGTAGAAAGAATGAGTCAGAATTAATGAGAAGCTGACTGGTTCTGGGTGGACACTCAGCATAAGAAAATCAGAAAGAGCTGATTTTCATGGGATATGCAGACCTGCCCTACAAAACTGGAAGAATGATTATTCAATCTCTGATTGACAGCAAACTGGCTATTTCATTATTCAGCCCATTAATTAAGATTTCCTCAATTCCTTTTTCAAGTCCTCACTTTTTTAATTCAGTGAGAAAACAGTAACATTTCCTGTGCAATTATTTTTTGCATGCTGCATTTGGTCTACAACTATAATTGTCAAATATGATTCATTGAAATGAGATATGGTATTGAAATATAAGAAAAATGATTGCAGTAAAGTAATAATAATAGGAAGAAGAAGGAGAAGGCGAGGGGGAAGGGAAAGAGGAGGAAGAGGAAGAAGAAGAAGAAAACACATAAAAATCTTCATGTGTAATATATCAACCTAGGAAAAGAAATATATATGTATACATATATATATGCATGAAAATGACCAGTATTAATATTGATTAACATATGGTGATGGAGATTTAGGAGAATATATTTCTTTTTATGCTTTTTTTTTGTATTTTTGAAGGTTTTTTCTACAATAAGCATGTATCATTTATGTAATCAGGAAAAAATCAGGGGTGCCTGGGTGGCTCAGTTGCTTAAGTGTCTGCCTTCAGCTCAGGTCATGATCCTGGAGTCCTGGGATCAAGTCCCATGTCCACCTCCCTGCTCAGTGGGGAGCCTGCTTCTCCCTCTCCCTCTGCTGCTCCCACTGCTTATACTCTCTCTCTGTCAAATAAATAAATAAAATCTTAAAAAAAAGAAAAAATCAGTAAAGTTATTGGGAAATAATAAAAAGTTGTCATGAATACTGCTTTTGTATCCTTTAATATTTTCATCACCTTAATTCTGTACCATCTTAAATACTCATTGTTTCGAGTTATACCTGTTTCATCATAACAGTGTCACACTTCACAATATTGTATACTGCTGCTGTGATTTGCATTTGAAAAATTAATTAAAAGCATTGCTGATTGCTGTAGTGTCACTGGAAGTGTCATATTAGATTTCATAAGTAGATAATTTATTTAGTTGGAGGAAAAGACATCTGCAATCTAAAAACTTTCTTTCTTGGAAATAGAAGGGAAGGGAGAAAGATATACCTCACAGCTGAACTACTACTTTTTTGATTTCCATAATACTTTGGAGTCTCATCTAGATACTTTAGTATTAAATTATATATGGCTTGGAAGTGATTTTTCAATATGTATTTATCTTTCCTCCTCATACAAAACATATTTTTTAAGCACTTATATTCAAATCACCTACTTAGAATTGTGTGAAGCAGCATGTTAATTAAATTACTAATATTTGGGGGTTTTCTTCACTATTTTTATGTATTTATCATACAAAATAAATAATGCAAAAGCATGCCTTCTCCTCTTCTCTCTTTCTCTCCTTCACATTTTCCATTAAAAATTCCTCTGGAAGTGAGGAGATTTCATTTGAAATCCATTATATAATAGGTAGGGAAACATGTATACCTCATCATCTCTTTCATGGATTACTAAAAACAAAACAAAACAAAATAATGGCCTCATTGCTTCCACTTGCTTCCCTAGAGTCCATTCTCGATACAGCAGCCAGAATAATGGAGCACATCCCGCCCATCATTTTTTAAATAAAGTTTTATTAGAGCACAACCACATTCATTCCTTTGTTTTGTCTATAGCTGCTTTCATGTAATAGTGGCAGAGCTGAGTAGTTCCAACAGAGACCACATGGACCACAAAGCCTATTTACTATCTGGCCCTTTACAGACAATGTTTTTCAATTCCCGTCCTCAACTGTAAGTCATGATCAAGTTTGTCACGTGTCCCCATGCTCCTCAGAGTCAAAGCTCAAGCGCTTGCAATAGCCAGTTAGGTCCTACATGAGCTGTTTTGCCTTAAGTCTCTAAGCTCATCGTGTTGATTTCCCTCTCTGGCTTCACTCCAGTTACAAAGGCTTTCTTGAACACATCAAGCAAACTCTTGCTGTGGGGACATATTCTTAACTGTTCCTTCTCCAGGAAATGTTTTCCCCTTAAATTACTGTAGCTAACATCCTTATCTCTTCCATGTGTTTGCTCCAGTGTCACTTCCTGAATGAGGACAAACCTGTACACACAATTTTAAATCTTTCCCCTTCCCCATCTCACCTCTCAGAGTGCCTGGCCATGCTTGATTTTTCTCCTCCATAGCATTATCCCTTTCTAACATACCATATTAGTTTACTTGTTTGTACTTACAAATTTATCTGTTCTTTATCTGTCTCTTCCCACTAAATACAAGGTCCTGGAGGGCAGAATTTTTTTTTTTTCCTTTTTTTGTGCATCGATATATCCCAACTGTCTCAGATGCTGCCTGACATATGGTGGGCACCCAATAAAAACATGGAGAATAAATAAGCATCTGTACACAAATGGTAGAAATCAGGACTATTTTCTGATACTGACTCTGCCATTAACTAATCCTGCCATGTTGGGAAAATAAATAGATATTGTAGGGCACTAGTTTCCTTATCTTAAGTAAAGTGAGAAGATTTGAAAAGTTTCTTTCAGGCACTTAAATTCATTGATCTTCTGATCATCAGTACAATATAAATGCACTAAGTGCATTTCTGAACCTCTGGATGTTTTACAGAGAATATAATTACAATGAGACAAAAATTCCAAATGAAAGGATCATTTTAATAAGTGTACAATGTTATTTCTGGATGTGTAATAACAACCCACATGTTTGCTTCAGTTGCGTATGTGTGTTTGGAAACTGATCATTTCAATTGATGAGGAAAACAAATGTTTATCTGGGGGAAAGGAGGATAGCCAAATATATATTTCTTCAAATATTTCTACAGGCTACTTGCCACTTACCTTATTTCATTCACTATCAGTTTGCCTTTGGTAGGATGATCAGATTTTTTAAATAAAATTTTTAAAATTCTTTGGAAAATACATGGTATTGTGTACAAAGTCATTATTCTGTAAATTACCATATTCCAAATTACATACTTATTTTAGATCTGAATTGAAAACAACAAAATACAGCCTCTTCATTATACTCTAAACCCATGATTCATTGTTCAAGTTAGTAAACATCTATTACCCCAAGATTCCTTCATGATGTCAGTTACGACATTGCTATTTTGTTCATTTACTAATTTTTTGCTAAGGGCTCAGTATGTGTGAAGCACAGTGTTTTGTTGCAGGTACAAAAAAGTGAGTTTATCTGTTTTCTAAAATATATAGAATATCTCTTGGTGTAACAGGGAAGTCTGACATGCAGGGAATGCTTTTAGTTTGCTCCTTACTTAGGGGTCTCTATAATATTTTCAAATGACGAATATTATCATTAAACTGGAAGGGACCGTAAGAATAGTGTAGGCATGTTTCTAATTATCTAGATCGAGAGATCCTGGCCCAGATATTCAGTACAAATTTTCAAAGGCCATATATTTAATTGGTGCTGAACAAAGAACTAGAATATAGAACTCCTGTGGTCAGGTCAGTGAAAATCTGTCCCATCTCCTTAAGGACCTAGGTATTGAATATAAAAATCTACGGATAAATAAATCAATATGCGTGTCCTCTCCCAAACTCCATGTGCAAAGAATCATAAATTCCCCATACAGTAAGCTTTTTTTTATTAGTTATTCTTCACAACTTTGTTTTTGCTCTTCCTTGCAGATTTGGTAAATGTCTGTCCTATAATTCTGCTATTTACTTCTGACTTAGAATGTTGAGTTGACTCATAGTCAAAATGTAAATATGGCTTTCAGAAAAGCACATTTTCTATGTAGGTCACAGATTACATTGTGAAAAGGCCATTTAAAAAAGTGATGTTATTAAAAGCATGGCAATGATGATAAGCCTCATTGCTTCTGTGATAGAGAGAAATTCGACATGTTTGCTGTTACCAGTATAGACTGACCTGAGTAGGAACGGCAATGGGCCCTGAATTAGGGATTTATGGACATCCCTATCACATTCCAAGCTTTAAAAATTCACCCGTGTCACTGCTAGAAACTCATTGCAATCAAAGTAGTTTCTAGTAAACTGTTGGAAGCAGTTAATTCCCCAGAAATTTCTGCTAAAAATAGCATTTGAATCATGAGTCTCACAATTCTCCTGGCAGAATATTCTGCTTAACCCTATTCCCCCACCTTCCTCCCATTTCATAGTTCTGTTACTTCCCCTGGTTCATTTTTCTTCCCATTTAAAATACACACACATGTACACCCCCCCACACACACACCCCCCCACACACACACTAAAGAACACTATCAAGAAGCATAAGGCCTAGATACGTAACAATGAATCTCTTAAAAAATCTATAGTTTCCTTCAACTTTATGTGAACAGTTGTAGAGTGTGATTTTCTACATATTGCTGTCATCTGAACAGAATTCCAAAATACTTAGTTTTGAAAAAAAAAAAATGCCATTTGGCAAAACCCGTTTACTCATGAAAAGTAATTGTGGTCAGACATATTTAGCTTATATTACTGGCATTCGTCTTGAAGTTCTGTAAATATTTATAGTGAATTTAAATGCATGTAAATACTGTATACCGTTTCAGCAATTTAATGGGATTCATTTATAGGACATGAAAAAAAATGGACTTAGCTGCCACAGTTCAAAGAACTGAAGATATTTTTTCATTTATTTCCAAATGTGTATGTTTCAGAATAGTGAAGTCCACATGGAAAGAGAATGTGTGCATGCCTCTATGCAGGATGTACTTTAGATGTGCAGTTTTAGATGTAGGTATTTGAATGGGATACAAAATTGGGAACTTGGGCTCTGGGTTGAAACAACTTTCCTGTCCTTGGCATTTTAATGAAAAAAAAAAAAGAAGAAGAAGAAGAATATTGAGGTTTGGGACCATAATAATTGTCCTATTTTTCACTTAATTTTGCCTGTGTTACGAAAACAGTCCTCAAGATTCTATTCCTACACAGATGCAAATCAACATACACGTACAAAAATATACACATTCATTCTTGAGTGAATTGTGATAAACTTTTGATCAACAATTTGAGAAGTATTTTAGTTTGCAAATTAATTTAATCAAAATTGTATTTATAAGAACATATAAGAACATGTTAATATAAGCTTTGCAGGTCTGGTTTTTTCACTGTGTGCTGTTTCTCTCCATATAAACATCAGAAAGTACACATTTTAGGAAATATTTACATAATCGAAAAAATACATAACACAGCCATTAAAATTGAATAGGTTACCTCATACAGAAACAAGATATATATAGATGTTTTCTTTTAATACAGGGCTTTTAAACAAAGTGCTTTTATATACAATATATTGCTAATCCTTACAAGAAAATGTACAATTACTGTCATTCTACCCAGTTCATGGATGAGAAAAAGACCTTAAATAGTTTAAATAATTTGTTGAAGATCGCACATTTCAAATATAGTAATGTAGCTGCTAATTCTGATTTTTAAGTCTCATGCACGGTCCACTTCAGACCAACTACTTGATATTCAAAAGCATTTCAAGAGAAAGATTTGAGGGACTATAAAGGTAAAAACTAGATGAACTTTTGCTAGGATGAAGTAGAAAAAGTGTTGTTGAGAAGTATCCTGTAAGTCAGGTCTTGTCCTAGTACTGTATCTAAATAAGATGCAGGGTACGTATCATCAAAATTACTCCAAATCCATGGGAAAACAAACACATTTACAATTAATAATAATAATGCAATGTGCCAAGTGCTAAATTAACATCATATTTAAAGCACCGACATACCAAGAAAGTAGAAATTAATTTGGCTGGTGAAGTTTAGAAGAAATAAGGTGGGATGCTGAGGCTCTAGAATTTTCTGGACAATGCATAAATTTGTAAATTATGGTGGAATCTATAGCCATAGTATTACTATGGTCAGTAAGCTCACCTATTTAAACAAAGTATTCTTAAATAAATTAACCAGGTATACCCTAAGGTATAGAAATTAAATTTTAACATCCTGCATCCAGAACCTTTTTTTTTATAGATAAAGTCAAAACATTTCTTTATTGAAATGAATCTAAATTACCTCTGTAACGCCTCTAATATTGTTTTTCACATTCAAAAGTTTTATTCTTTGCAAGACTGGTGTGTGTGTGTGTGTGTGTGTGTGTGTGTGTGTGTGTGTGTGTGTGTGTGTGAAAATGCAATGAAAAGAACCATAGAATTTCTTTCTAATCTAATCTAAACTTTGTTCCAATACCTACCATTCTCCATTAGCAAATAAATTACTTTCATTTTTAGAGTAGGTAGTCAGCATATTTATAAGTTACGACCTGAAACTCAATTGAAAATCTTCATATTAAAGTGCTTGGATCCATGTCTACAAAAGGCAAGGCTAAGTTTCAGTGGTTTTTCAGCACAGGAGGGGATTCCAGTGGGCACAGTGGGTGGCTGCTAATACTTTGTAACGTGCACAAGATGGGTTCTGCTCTTGTCCATGGCTCCAGACATCCAAAACACTGCATTTTCTCTGTCAACCCTATTGTGCCAAGTCAGTACTACAAGCCACTATTTATTTTAAAAAGTTGATAATGACTGGAGTCCTGGGGAGTGCTTTCTAGTGATAAATACCCTTGGAAAATGCCATTTCCTTTGTTGCTATTTTTGTCTCTTCAGTATTACATAATAGCAAGCATATTCTAAGGAAAGGAAATGGCTAGGTGTTTGTAACATATGTCACTCACTGTTTCCATTCCCATCATGGTGTGGAATGTTTAATTTCTAAACTCTAAGTGCCTAATGACTACTGGTTATTTTCTCTTCTCTGCAAACATTACCTGTTCAGTGGTAGTTCATGGAATTCTGCTCATATAATAAACAGTACCATGTGAACCCCCCTCAGGGTTTTCTGTCTGTCTTGGTTGAACAGATAATTTCTAAGTTACTTTTCCACTTAAAGATAATATGATTTTATTTGGATGCCAGGGCTGCCAAATTTGGGTTTATAAAACTCTTTAATTGTAGTTAGCATTCTATAATAATTCCTTCTAGCGAGGTAGGTCTTTAACTGAATACTCATCCCTTCCCCCACCATCAGAGTTACTAGTTGAAATACTGTTTGACAGGATACTGCATTCATTTAATGAACATTACTCTCAGGAAAGAAAGCTTTTAAACAAGACAGAGAGGAAATTAAGAATAGTAGGACCAAGGAGTTTATATCTAGATTTTTAATGCTGTCTTTGAATGCACTAGTCTTACCAGCTATGCCCACATATCTCATTTCATAACGTACGTGTATGCTAAGTGTTGTGAGTAAATAGCTGTTTCAATTTCAGTGACTTAGAAAGGAAAAAAAAATGTCTTTTAGAAATTTCAAGTTTGCTCCTTCAGGAAAGGAGAGAGTTCCTTTATGTTGATAATTTCTTTTGACATTGCTACTTTAAATTGTAAATTTCTCCCTACGTAAAATTTTCTGCACATGAAAAAATCTTGTTTTATATCAAATTGTTAAAAAATGAGGTACTTAATTTGTATTCTTAAGTATAAAATTATACAGTATTACAATTGGACTTTTGTCTCTCTAGGTGTGACTAGTTGAGAGGACGATATTTAGGCCACATCTATTCTACTGTAATAAAACAGAAATATACTCCAAAATCTAATGTTGAGAAAACAACATTCCTAGAAAAACAGGCTATTCCTAAGTTGAAATTCATTTATTTATCCAAGGTGGTCCACAAAACTCACCCAAAGACATCTGTCTTTTTTGTGACTATAGATGTGACAAACAAAATTGATGAGGAAATCAGGATAAGAAAAAGACTATTAAATTTGAACTGAGGTACATAGTAAAATATGTAATATCTAGAATAATTATAATCAGTAGAAGCTTTAACCCAGAATTAGCTTGTGGTTTAACAATTAAAATAGGGGTTTGCTTTAAAAAATAAAACTCTGTGGGGGTGCCTAGGTTGCTCAGTTGGTTAAGTGTCCAACTCCTGATCTCAGCTCAAGTCCTGATCTCAGGGTTGTGAGTTCAAGCCCCACGCTGGGCTCCACGCTTGGCTTGGAGCCTACTTAAAACAAAACAAAGTAAAACTCTCTGTTTTACTTAGAGGTAAAACAAATACACATCTACTCTCTCAATGAAAATGACTTTCAACAATGTTGCCCATTTTTGTTTAGACCAGAGGTTCTGCCCTAAGTCACAGGCACATCCTTCCTTTTACTCTTCGTCTTCTGGAGATTTCCTCATCACTACTGATAGCCACTGACTAAAGATGAAGTCTGAATAGGGATGATACTTAAAAACGGATTTAATAAAACTAAGAATGTACTCTTGTTAAAGGAGCTATTTGATAAACAGAGCACAACAAATGTTCACTACAGGAAGTAGCTGGAAGAGCTTTTTTAGTTCATTAGCTGATATTGAGTCTAGAAGGATTAATGCAGTCTTTTTTGTATGTCATGTACATTTTTGATTGCTGTGATTAAAACCATGATTAAATGACCTCGCACAAAGCAATGGAAGAAAAACAGAGCTGCCCTCTGACTTACATTTCTATTGTTGTTGAAGTTTCTATGCTTTAAATATGATATGGTTATCTTATAAATATGTTTTAGTTGTCTGAACCATTGTGACCACAATTGCACTAATATATTGCTAGTATTTTGAATATTTTATGTTAATATATGCAACAGTGTAATTCTCTTGGCATAAAAGATTTTTATATTAAAAAGTAATTTAGTATAAAAATGTATAAATTGAGATTTTTTGCAAAGGAAACAAATTTCTTGGTGTTGTAATTTTTAAGAACATTTTGAGATAAGATGTGGAAAGAATACTCGGTGAAATAAAAAAAGATTGAAAATAGTTTTTGGAGAAAATCTTAATTCACTCTACTATATTATTATTTGAGCTGAAATAAATTTATAAGAATAATGAACTCTATAACAAATACAAATATCAATAATGTGCAATATTGGTTTTTATTACATAGTTTGAGTTCCACCAAATAGATTTCCAGATATATATATATGTACACATTAATTAATCTACCTTTTAATATGATTGGTCATATTCTGTGATACTTTTTTCTTAAGGATTTAGGGAAAATAAGATTTAATCCATGTTATATAGAAACCCTATTTTAATTAAATTCTGCACTTTTTATCTCTGTTCAGAGACAAATATCTAACTTAATAAATTTATGCATTGGCAGTATTTGGTATAATTGGGATTGAGGGAAGGGGGCCATAATTAGTTGAATATAATAAAAGTCAGGACACTGAACAATTCTTAAAATTCTAAAAAATTTATTTATTACTTCAGAATAATTAGTTTGGGATTATGCAGAAGCTACAGTGTATGGCTCAGGAAATAATGCTGCTCTAAGGAGAATGGATTATAAGTAAGCAAGACGTGAAGCATAAGTGTTAGGAATCCACTTAGAGAAGTCTAGAACTTCTTAGTATTTGGACTTCATGGTATCTTGGAGTAGGTGGAATTTAAATGGATTTTGGTAATATCAATAGAATTTGCTAATTGGAAAGAGATGAATGAAGGAGGACTCTTCTAATTTTGCTTGGATACATGGGTTGATGACAGCACCTTTTTTTCTGGGAAAGGAAAGTTTGGCAAAAGAGAAAGTTTTGCAGCTGGTGGTGAGAAAAAGCAAGGATTTCATTTTGAATATGCTAAGTTAAACACCTGCTTAATTTTGATAGGGTACTCTGGAAGCAGAGGCTGAGAAGAGATTCTTATGAAAATGCTTTTTTTTAAGATTCTGTTTTTTATTTATGAGAGAGCGCGAGGGCCCTCATGAACGGGTGGGGAGGGGCAGACAGAGATGGAGAAGCAGGCTCCCCACTGAGCAGGGTGCCCAACACAGGGCTCAATCCCAGGTGAAAATGCTTTTTTAAGGAAGGATTTTCTAGAGAAATCTCTAAAAACATGAGAAGGATAGGGAATGGGAAGCAGGTGAGCAAGGATGTGGTTTCAGGTAGAGTTGAGTTTCAGCAGAATCCTGTGAGGAAATTTGAAGCATGATTTATGCCCCAGAGAAGGTACCGAGAAAAGGATGTCATATCAGTCAGTCATTGACTGCAGGCTGTCCTATGGGAGATACTTAATCTCCAAAGCCTGGTGGCTTCCAGCAGCTGAGATCAATTCCCCAGAGAGTGGTGGAACTTACCTGCCACCAAAGAGCCAACATTCATAACCATCAGGCTAGGTAGAAAAACCACAGGAAACAAAAAACACCTTCAGGCCTTATGGCTTTATTATTGATTAATAGGTAATGTTTTTTTGTTTGCTGTTTTTTTTTTTTTTTTTTTTTTACAAAATTGTGGCATATCCATATAATGAGAGTATTCAGCTCTAAGAAAGAATATATCAAACATTTATGAAAGAAATAATACAAGTTCCACATTAAGCCCTAAAAAATTGAAAAGGAAGAAATACTTCCTAACTCATTCAATGTGGCCAACATTACCCTAATATAAAAATAGAAAAAGACATTACACGAAAGAAATGTACTATCAATGTAACTTATGAAATTTGATGTAATAATTCTAAACAAAATCTTAGCAAATAAAACCCAATAATATATAAAAAGTACAATATATCATACCTAAATCTGGTTTATTCCAGGGATGTGAGATTGAATTAACATTTGAAATTCA
The DNA here is from genome assembly GCF_964656455.1 of Halichoerus grypus. Classification (NCBI taxonomy): domain Eukaryota; kingdom Metazoa; phylum Chordata; class Mammalia; order Carnivora; family Phocidae; genus Halichoerus; species Halichoerus grypus. The sequence continues at coordinate 48,801,578 of NC_135717.1, read as the reverse complement.
AATAATATACTATATTGAAACTAAAAGAGGAAACCATATGATTGTCTTAATAGACACAGAAAAAACACTTGGCAAAATCCAACATCCATTCCTGATAAATGCTGTCAGCAAACTAGGAATAGTAGAGAACTTCTTCAACTTGATAAAGCATACCTACAGAAGTTTTACAGCTATAGTAAGATGCAGTTTTCATTGATGAAAAAATTGAAGATGACACAAAGAAATGGAAGAACTTTCCATGTTCATGGATTGAATGAACAAACATTGTTAAAATGTCTATAGTACCCAAAGCAATCTACACACTTAATGCAATCCCTATCAAAATGCCATTAGCATTTTTCACAGGGCTAGAACAAACAATCCTAAAATTTGTATGGAACCACAAAGACCTGAATAGCCAAAGCAATCTTGAAAAAGAAAAGCAGAGCTGGAGACATCACAATTCTGGACTTCAAGCTATATTACAAAGCTGTGGTGATAAGACAGTATGATACTGGCACAAAAACAGACACATAGGTCAATGGAACAGAATAGGAAACCCAGAAATGAACCCACAACTATATGGTCAATTGCTCTCCAACAAAGTGGGAAAGAATATCTAATGGGAAAAAGACAGTCTCTTCAACAAATGGTGTTGGCAAAACTGGACAGCAACATGCAAAAGAATGAAACTGGACCACTTTTTTACACCATACACAAAAATAAATTCAAAATGGATGAAAGATCTAAATGTGAGACAGGAAACCATCAAAATCTTAGAGGAGAACATAGGCAGAAACTTCTTTGACATTAGCCATAGCAACTTCTTACTAGATATGTCTCCTGAGGCAAGGGAAACAAAAGCAAAAATAAACCATTGGGACTTCATCAAAGTAAAAAGCTTCTGCATGGCGAAGGAAACAATCAACAAAACTAAAAGACCACCTATGGAATGGGAGAAGATATTTGCAAATGACATATCTGATAAAGGATTTCCAAAATATATAAAGAACTTATCAAACTCAACAACCAAAAAACAAATAATCCAGTTAAAAAATGGGCAGAAGACATGAATAGACATCTTTCCAAAGAAGACATGCAGATGACTAATAGACACATGAAAAGATACTCAACATCACTCATCATCAGGGAAATACAAATCAAAACTGCAGTGAGATATCATCTTAAACCAGTCAGAATGGCTAAAATTAACAATTCAGGAAACAACAGGTGTTGGCGAGGATGCAGAGAAAGGGGAACTAAGTCTCTCACACTGTTGGTGGGAATGCAACTGGTGCAGCTACTGTGGAAAGCAGTATGAAAGTTCCTCAAAAAGTTAAAAATAGAATTACCCTATTATCCAGCAATTATACTATGAGGTATTTACCCAAAGTATACAGAAACACTAATTTGATGGGATACATGAACTCTGATGTTTGTAGCAGCATTATCAACAATTGTCAAATTATGGAAAGAGGCCAAATGTCCATTGATTGATGAATGGATAAAGAAGAGGTGGTATATATATATATATATATATATATATATATATATATATATATATAGAATATTACTCAGCCATCAAAAAATAAAATCTTGCCATTTGCAATGAAATGGATAGAGCTAGAGAATATTATGCTAAGCTAAATAAGAGAAAGGCAAATACCATATGATTTTACTCATGTGTGGAACTTAAGAAACAAAACAAATGAACATGGGGGGGAAAAGAGAGGAAAACCAAGAAACAGACTCTTAACTATGGAGAACAAACTGATGGTTACTGGAGGGGAAGACGGTGTGGGGATGCATTAAATAGGTGATGGGTATTAAGGAGGGCACTTGTGATGAGCACCAGGTGTTGTATGTAAGTGATGAATCACTAAATTCTATACTTGAAACTGATATTACATTGTATGTTAACTAACTGGAATTTAAATAAAACCTTAAAAAAAGGTGCAGTTTTCCACAAATTGATTTATAGTTTTAAATCATAGTAAGGAATTTTTGTAGAAATTGGGCAGCAAGGGAAAAAAAAGAAATTGGCCAGCAGAGTTTACAATTTATATAGCAGTGCAAATGATCTACAATAGCCAGAACAATTTTGAAAAGAAAGAACAAAGTCAGAGGACTAGAACTATCTGACATCAAGACTTACTATGGAGTATTCAAGCCAGGGTGGTATTGTCAAGTAGAAAAATAAATCAGTATAACTCAATAGGAAGTCTATTGACCCAATGAACTTTTAACAAAGATGCAAAGGCAATTCGAAGGAGAAATGGTAGTCTTTTCAAAAAATGGTGCTGGAACAATTGGATATCCATATGTGACAGAGAGAGATAAAAAAGGAAGGAAGAAGGGGGGAGAGAGAGAGAAAATAAAATCCAACATCTATTTATGCTTATTTTACACAATTATACCAAGGCTAACTCAAAATGGATCATAGGCCAAAATTTAAAGCATAAAATTTAAAGTATCTAGAATAAAACAAAGAAGAAAAATTTTGGACCTTATAGTTAGGCAGATTTCTTAAATATGACGTCATATGTATAATTTAATTGGTATATTAGATAATCAAAATTTAAAACCTCTGCTCTTTCAAGGATAATGTTAAGAGAATAAATGAGCCACAGACTAGGAGAACATATTTGCAAAGCCTATGTCTGATAAAGGACTTGTGTCCATAATATATAAAATATATAAAGTCAAAATCTAATAATAAGAGAACCATCAACTCAGTGTGCTAACATTTGAACAGATGCTTCAACAAAGAAAATATCGATATTATAAATAAGCACAGGAAAAGATGCTGAACATCATAAGTCACTAGGGAAATGCAAAATAAAACAGCAAGGTTTAGTTACAAAGCTAGAATGGCTAAAATTTAAAATAAAAACCAAACCAAATGTTGGCAAGAATGAGGAAGAACAGGAACTTTTGAATAAAAATGCTACAAACACTTGGAAACAGTTTGGCTGTTTCTTAAAAAAAATATTAAAATATACTTACCTATGATCTAGTCACTTCACTCCTATGTGTTTACCCTAGAGACCATGCCAGTATAAACTCTTTTAAACAAAAGTTCATAGCAGATTTATGGTAATAGCCAAAACGTGTGAGCAACCCCCCAAATGTCCACCAATAGGTAAAAGGATTAAAAAACATTGTATACATCCACACAATAAAAACATACTCAGCAATAAGAAATAAACTACTCATACATGTCACAGCATGGATGAATCATAAGGTAATTATGCTGAATGAAAGAAGCCATAAAAGAGCGTACGTATAGGATGATTTTATTTTATATAAGACTTTAGAAAATGCAAAAAAATCTATGGTGATCAGCAGATCAGTGTTTGAGTGTGAAAGGGATTTTCCAAAGGTTGTGGTGGGGATGTTCCCCATCTTGTTGTGGCCGTGGTTTTATGGGGGATATATATATGTCAATATATACATATATATATGTTAAAATTTACCAAATTTTTCACTTTAAGTATGTGCAACTTATTGTATGGCCATTATACCTCAATGCTAAACACCATATGTTCGCTATATTGATAATGAATCTAAAATCTAAAAGGTTTTTCTATAATTTCTAAAACAGAGCCAGTATAAGAGAAAGAGGAATTGGGCTAATTTGAGCAAGCAGGTGCTCCAGGTAAAACATTTGTTTATCGGGGACCATAGATTTCTGTCCCTGATTGCTTTATCTAGTTTCTGTTTGTAGTAACTAATAGGGAAAACTCTAAAGTGCATCAATTCATTTTTGGAAGGAAATGTAACACATGAAAAGCATAGGCTCTGGGGGCATAACAGCTGCCTATAAATTCAGGCTGCACCACTTGATAAGTGTGTAACTTTGCTCAATTTACTTATTCTTTTTAACCTCAGTTTTCTCATCAGTAAACTATCTTAATTACATGACTTTGTAATCTATAAAGCTAGCTTCAAGCTCTGAGCCTGCATACGTGCACCATCTACAAAAAGTTAGAATTTGCTGCTTTAAATTCGCAAGGTGACATATTCACCCTTCCCTTCCCCCTAGTGAGCTGTGTTAGGAAGATTAATCAGGGACGGCTGGAGAGAAGAATTATGTGGTGGGGGCTTGAGGGTTGAAATGAGAGATATGCAGACAGGGTGGGGGTGGCAAGGAGAAGCCTCTGGAGCACGGGCATTTTGGCAGAGAGATGAATGCAGTGAGGGAGTAAACCAGGGGAAAACCTGGGAAGAAAGCTTTTAAAGTGGAAAGAAGAAGTACAGTGACACTGAGGTGAGGGTAAGCTGTGCTTTTTGACCCAGGAGCTTGAGCTTGGATTGAGTGGCAGGATGAGGGTGAGGTAGGCAGGTGCTAGATCATGTTAGACCTTGTAAGACTTTGTAAAGCATGTATAAGTTTTACCTATTGCTTAATTCTAAGTAGGTAAGCCATAAGAAGCCTTATTCAAGAAAGTGGTCTGACTTTTATGTTTAAAAGTGTACTGTAGCTGTTGGGGACAAATTATGAGAATGCGAGAACCTAACCAGGGAAACCGGTTCTCTTGTGGGTCTCTCAACCAAGCTACAAAGTTCAAAACTTCCCCATGGTACAGAAAAAAATGTACAGAACTTATTCTGAGAAGTCAATTCACCTTTCTAGAAAACTTTTATTCTTTTCTGTTAATCCGCACTTAAGGGTATTTCTGTGCAAATTGCATATATGCATTATTTAGAAAAGGTGGCATTTTTATAACATGTATGCTTCATAAGTCTTAATACTTATATTTTAAACAAATAAAGGGGGGGGGAACTGAAGTATTTGATAAACAAACCAAAGCAATAACCATACAGGCCATTTTTTAAAAGAATAACTGACAGAATTTTTTATTAGCTTCTGGTGTATAACATAGTGATTCAATATTTATATACATTATGAAATGGTCACCAGAATAAGTCTAGTTACCATCTGTCACCATACAAAGTTGTCACAATTATTATTGACATATTCCCTATGATGTACATCTCTAAGTCTTATTTATTTTATAATATAAGGAAGATTGTATCTCTTAGTCCCTTCACTTATTTCATCCATCCCTACACTCCCCTCTTCTGGCAACCACCAGATTGTTTTCTGTATCTATGAGTCTGTTTCTGTTTTGTTTTGTTTGTCCATTTGTTTTGTTTTTTAGATTCCACATACAAGTGAAATCATACAGTATTTGTCTTTGATTTATTTCACTTAGCATAATACACTAGAGTTCCACCTATATTGTCACAAATGGCAAGATATCTCATTCTTTTTAGTGGCTGAGTAATATTCCATTGAGTATATATGCTACATCTTCTTTATCCATTCACCTGTCAGTGCACACTTAGGCTGTTTCCCTATCTTAGCTATTATAAATAATGCTGCAATGAACATAGGCATGCATGTCTTTTCAAATTAGTGTTTTTGTCTTTTTCAGATAATACCTAGAAGTGGAATTGTTGGATTATATGGTAATTCTATTTTTAATTTTTTTAGGAACCTCTATCCTGTTTTCCATAGTGCCTGAACCAATTTACATTCCCTGTAGCAGTGCAGTAGGGTTCCCTTTTCTCTACATCCTCACCAACACTTACTATTTCTTGTCTTTTTGATTCCAGGTGTAAGGTGATACCTCATTATGGTCTTGATTTTAATTTCCCTGATGGTTAGTTATGTTGAGCATGTTTTCATGTGCCTGTTGGCCATCTGTGTGTCTTCTTCAGAGAAGTATCTATTCAGTTCCTCTACCCATTTTAAAAATGAGATTGTGCTTTTTTTATATTGAATTGTATGAGTTCTTTATATATTTTGGGTGTTAACCTTTATTGAATACATCATTTGTGAATATTTTCTCTTGTTTAGTGGGCTGCCTTTTCACTTTGTTAATGGTTTTCTTCACTGTGCAAAAGCTTTTTGGTTTGATGTTATACCATTTGTTTATTTTTGCTTTTGTTTTCCTTGCCTGAGGAGAGAGATTCAAAGCAATATTGCTAAGACTGATGTCAAGGAGCTTACTGCCTATGTTTTCTTCTAAGAGTTTTATGGTTTCAGATCTTATATTAAGGTCTTCAATTTATTTTAAGTTTATTTTTGTATATGGTTTAAGAAAGTGGTCCAGTTTCATTATTTTGCATGTAGCTGTCCAGTTTTCCTAACACCATTTATTTAAGAGATTGTCTTTTCCCCATTGTATATTCTTTTCTTTTAAAGATTTATTTATTTATTTTAGAGAGAAGGCATGTGAGCAGGAGGAGGGGCAGAGGGAGAGGGAGAGGGGAAGCAGACTTCTTGCTGAGTGGGGAGCCTGACATGGGGCTCAATCCCATGATCCTGAGATCATGACCTGAGTCAAAACTAAGTCAGATGCTTAACCAACTGAGCCACCCAGGCACCCCTCCCCATTGCATATTTTTGCCTCCTTTCTCACAGATTAATGGACCGTGTAAATGCGGGTTCATTTCTGGGTTTTCTATCTTGTTCCATTGATCTCTGTGTCCTTCTTTGTGCCAGTACCATACTGTGCTGGTAACTACAGCTTTGTAGTATAGTTTGAAATCTGGGATATACAAGCCATCTTTAAATTTAATCCCTTTATAGCACTTTCTAAAAAATACTATGCATAATAGAAATAATCTTTATTAAATATTAAAAAAATCATTACTAGTCTTCAATTTCCTTCCCATATATTCTTCACACTTATAATTCTTTTTTTTTTTTTTTAAAGATTTTATTTATTTATTTGAGACAGAGAGAATGAGAGAGAGAGAGCACATGAGAGGGGGGAGGGTCAGAGGGAGAAGCAGGCTCCTTGCTGAGCAGGGAGCCCGATGCGGGCCTCGATCCAGGGACTCCAGGATCATGACCTGAGCCGAAGGCAGTCGCTTAACCAACTGAGCCACCCAGGCGCCCCATGAGCCACCCAGGCGCCCCCACACTTATAATTCTGACTGTCCTTCAATTTCTATTATTTCTTATGGACTTGAATAAGTTCCTTTTTAAAATACCAATCTCTTAAGGGCCTACCTTTTATATAAATGACTTTATATAAATGACTCCAATATTTATTTTCACAGATCTCTCGATTTCTCCATAACCACTGAATCTATATCCCTCTCTATTGTAGTTTAAATCTCATTATTTGTTGTTCAAACACCAGCCAACATTAGTTATGTTGGCACTTGCTCTCATAAGAGAATGATATATTCACAATATATCTTGGTTACTGTACTGTTATATTTTACATTCTCTAAAAGTTAGCCTTGGAGCAACTTTATGTGTCACTTGTCAAAAGGAAACATTTCTGTCTTGCAATTGCATGAATAACAAAATGCAGTATCTTTTACAACATGACTACATGCTTGTTGCTTATGGCTCCTTTTGGGTTTATATATATATAATTATTTATTTCTCCAAGTTAAACACTAAGTTTAAACTCCTTTTATTCAGATGTTGGACTTCCTCATTTAATTTTTAAATCTCCTTTTCCTGTTTTTTGTTGCTTTGTCTTTTTTCTCTATTCTCTGAGGACTCTTTAAAAATTCTTTCAAAAAACAGTAAGATAAAAATTATCTTTCAATCATTTCACTGAATTTGAGTTTTCCATGTCTGCTAGGTTTTTTTAATTTGCTTTTTAGTAAATGGGAGTCTCCTGTTTTCTAGCATACTGTTCCTGTTTTATAGATAAGATATGTTCTCTTTTTTTAAATTTTTTATTGTTATGTTAATCACCATACATTACATCATTAGTTTTTGATGTAGTGTTCCATGATTCATTGTTTGTGCATAACACCTAGTGCTCCATGCAGAACATGCCCTCTTTAATACCCATCACCAGGCTAACCCATCCTCTCACCTCCCTCCCCTCTAGAACCCTCAGTTTGTTTTTCAGAGTCCATCGTCTCTCATGGTTCATCTCCCCCTCCGATTTCCCCCCCTTCATTCTTCCCCTCCTGCTATCCTTTTTTTCTTAACATATATTGCATTATTTGTTCCAGAGGTACAGATCTGTGATTCAACAGTCTTGCACAATTCACAGCGCTCACCATAGCACATACCCTCCCCGGTGTCTATCACCCAGCCACCCCATCCTTCCCACCCCCACCCCTCAAGCAACCCTCAGTTTGTTTCCTGAGATTAAGAATTCCTCATATCAGTGAGGTCATATGATACATGTCTTTCTCTGATTGACTTATTTCGCTCAGCATAACACCCTCCAGTTCCATCCACGTCGTTGCAAATGGCAAGATCTCATTCCTTTTGATGGCTGCATAATATTCCATTGTATATGTATACCACATCTTCTTTATCCATTCATCTGTCGATGGACATCTTGGCTCTTTCCACAGTTTGGCTATTGTGGACGTTGTTGCTATAAACATTGGGGTGCACGTACCCCTCCGGATCCCTACATTTGTATCTTTGGGGTAAATACCCAGTAGTGCAATTGCTGGATCGTATGGTAGCTCTATTTTCAACTTTTTGAGGAACCTCCATACTGTTTTCCAGAGTGGTTGCACCAGCTTGCTTTCCTACCAACAGTGTAGGAGGGTTCCCTTTTCTCCACATCCCCACCAACATCTGTCGTTTCCTGACTTGTTAATTTTAGCCATTCTGACTGGTGTGAGGTGGTATCTCATTGAGGTTTTGATTTGGATTTCCCTGAGGCCGAGTGATGTTGATATGTTCTCTTTTTAATAGCATTTTTCTGAGATTTTTATCTCCCATCATAGTTTCTGTTTTCTCCAAGATACTGTTTTCTGCATATTTGCTTTTGCCTCTAGTTTCAAGTTAGAGGCTTTCTTCAGAAAACTAATATGTCTATGTGATCTCATAATTAAGAGTGGGGAGGATTGACTTCTAAATGGAAGATGCCCTAAGCATAGGGATGGGGTTTAACTGTGAACTCTGCTCTAGGGAACACTGTCTGGAACGTTTGATTGCACAACATGTGATGTTGATGTATTTGCGTTTCTTCCACTTAGGCAAGTTATGTTCTCCAAAGATGACTCTTTGAATTACCAGCCATTACTGGCTTCAAACATATTAGGAGCTCAGAGGGATAAGAGAATGGGGGTCTCAGATCTGATAGGTATATGTCACACCTATTTCAATAGGATTCCTCTACCCTTACCTGATACCCTTGTCTTCTGTCTCAAGAGTATTTGTTTTACTCTCTCTAAAGAGTAATCATCTTGTATTTCCCTTGTGAGAACAGAAATAGTCCTTAACTCCACAGAAATGTGTTGAAGACCTGGGTGATTCACATGCGTCTTAAATAGAGTTTCAAAGAATCCTCTTCATCTGAAGTCACCTCTTATTTCATTCCCCTTTCCCAAAGTATGTGGCACCACATTATTCAGACATTTGAGGATTTTGAGATATAGAATGGTATAGATCTCAACTTTTTCCCAGTGAAAGTATAGCATTCAATTCCTTTGGGTCTTTTAGGTTCTTGACTTCACTTCTATGTGATTTCCAGCTTCCAAAATCCCTTTCCAAGTCTCCTTGTTCTTGTGGATTTATATCATTAAAAAAAAAAAAAATCACTGTCAGTGGTAGACAGAATAGTGCTGTCCCACTCCAGAGATGTTCATGTCTTAATTCCCAGAACCTATGGATCTGTTACATGGAAAAAGGGACTTTGAAAATAGGACTAAAATTAATGGCCTGTGATGGATGAGTACTCTGGATTATCCAGGTTGTCACAGACTAGCTTCATGATTCTTTGAAAGGAGAGAATGACAGAGGAAGAGTCAGAGATAGAGGAAGGGGCAGGAGCCAGGAAGTTAGGGTTGACTCTAGAAGCCAGAAAAGCAAAGGAAAAGGATTCTCCCCTAGAGCCTCAACAGAGGAATACTGCCCTGCTGACACCTTGATTTTAGCCCTGAGAATGCTATTGGATTCCTGAGAGGCAGACTGTAAGATAATAAAATCATACCACTGTGAGCCACCGAGTTTGTGATCATTTGTTACAGCAGCAATCCCAAACTAGTACACTATTGTTTTATTGAGATTTTATTTTATTTTATTTTTTAAAAAATATTTTATTTATTTATTTGACAGAGAGAGACATAGCGGCAAGAGAGGGAACACAAGCAGGGGGAGTGGGAGAGGGAGAAGCAGGCTTCCTGCTGAGCCAGGAGCCTGATGCAGGGCTCGATCCCAGGACCCTGGGATCATGACCTGAGCCGAAGGCAGATGCTTAACGACTGAGCCACCCAAGTGCCCCTGTTTTATTGAGATTTTAAAAGGAAACAAATGTAGATTCACATGTTCAATCTGCCATCTTACCTGGAAACATTTATCTTTAGCTGAAATTTTAATTATTTAGGAATAGGTAATAAATTTATTTTTTTTATTTTTTAAAGATTTTATTTATTTGACAGAGAGAGTACAGCAGGGGGAGCAGCAGAGGGAGTGGGAGAAGCAGACTTCTGCTGAGCAAGGAGCCCAATGTGGGGCTCGATCCCAGGACCTGGAGATCATGACCAGAGCTGAAGACAGTCGCTTAACCTAATGAGCCACTCAGGTGCCCCAGGAATAGGTAATAGATTTATATGGTTTAAAAATTCAGAATCTTCTAAAGTGTATACATGAGAAGTTTCTTTAATGCTTTTATCTGCACTCCATGGAGATGACAAATGTTGGAAGTTTCTTGTGTCGCCTTCCAGAGACATTCTATACCAACACAAATAGAAATATCCTATGCAATGTATTCATTTTTTCACATGTGTTATACATATTTCTCTCTCCTTTGCTATTTTTACTTACCAATATATCTTAGAATATAGTTTCCTCATTCTTTTTTTTCCAGTTTTAGATGAGTATATCACAGTTTATTCAACCAGTACTCTATTGATGGACATGAATTATATTACCAATCTCTTATGATTTTAATGGTGAAACAAATTATGATAAATCAAATTTTATATGTTTCAAAATGCACATTAGACAAATCCTGAGAAATGGAATAGCTATTAAAATTAAGCACATACGTGATTTTGATAGATACAACCTTTAAACAAGTAGATGTCTGTTTCCACATAATAATAATAATACAGTATGAAATGATGCACATTGAAAGAAATATATTGAGGTAAATGTAGGAAGGACAGGGATTTCTCTCCAAATTCTGTTACTCTTGGAACAGTGGGAGATAATCATTAAAACATCAAAGATAACCATAGTTTCAGGGTGAATAAGATACACCACTTGGGTAATAAACTTAAAGGGTTCATCACAGACTGCAGTGAGTAAACTCAGTGGAGACTCAGCTATGGGAGACATTTATGAAAGCAACTGTGTATTAAATCCTCCCGCAATATGCAGCAGCCGGTATGAAGGCCTGAGCATTCTTGGCCGTGCTGCCTCATAGGAAGTTGTGTGGCAGGAATGAGGGTAAGAGAAGCAGTTCTGAGAGGGGCAGGGGCAGGGTAGAAAAGGAGGTTGGGCTTTATCTTTTTTTTTTTGACTTTTAATTAATTAATTTTTAAAAATTTTTTTTATTATTATGTTATGTTCATCACCATACATTACATCATTAGTTTTTGATGTAGGGTTCCATGATTCATTGTTTGCGTATAACACCCAGTGCTCCATGCAGAACGTGCCCTCTTTAATACCCATCACTGGGCTAACCCATCCTCCCACCCCCCTCCCCTCTAGAACCCTCAGTTTGTTTCTCAGAGTCCATCGTCTCTCATGGTTCATCTCCCCCTCCAATTTCCCCCCCTTCATTCTTCCTCTCCTGCTATCTTCTTCTTCTTCTTCTTCTTTTTTTTTTTTAACATATAATGTATTATTCACTTCAGAGGTACAGGTCTGTGATTCAACAGTCTTACACAATTCACAGCACTCACCATAGCACATACCCTCCCCGGTGTCTATCACCCAGCCACCCCATCCCTCCCACCCCCCACCACTCCAGCAACCCTCAGTTTGTTTCCTGAGATTAAGAATTCCTCATATCAGTGAGGTCATATGATACATGTCTTTCTCTGATTGATTTATTTCGCTCAGCATAACACCCTCCAGCTCCATCCACGTCATTGCAAATGGCAAGATTTCATTCCTTTTGATGGCTGCATAATATTCCAGTGTAGCTTTATCTTAACAGTAAAGAGAAACTTTACCAAGTTTTGTTTGCTTGTTAGTTTTCTCTTTCATTTTTTAATGGGAGAATTCTTTTTTAATAGGAGAAAATGTGAGTTTGGACCTATTCACTAAATTCCAAAATCGTAATCAAACTAATTGTTGAAATTAGAATGAAGCAAATGTAGAATCAGTAAAAATAAGAAACTTTGTTTCACTTAAATAAACCTATATACATTGATAGCTGTGAATGGAGATTTAGAAAATGTTACAGAAGAGAAAGAATTGGGGGAAATGTGTGGATTGAAAGTTAGCAAACATAGCCATTGTCAATGTTGAAGGCTTGGTGTCTTACTGAGGAAACAATTATGACCTTCCTCTGGACTGAAAGATGGATCTGACCTAAGACTTCAGTTCTTACTTTCCCTATGTGGCTAGTCCCTGCCACCAGTCCAGGGTAGGAAAAACTCTCAAATGCCAAGACTGAGGCAACCACATTTTCCTTAGATACTCTGATCCTAATCTGTGATTCTGAGACATCACTTTGAATCCATATTACCTTTAGTTAGTATGCACACAGATTCCATATTTATTAAAAACAATTTTCAACAATCGCTAATTTTCACAGATTTCTGGAAAATAGAAGCAGTAGTATTGTTTATTTATATCCACATTATGGCAATTTCTTTATTATACATTTGAAATTATGTAAAAATGAAACACAATTATTAGGATTACATAAAATTCATCACACGGTTCTACTCCAGCATTTGCTTCTATCTGTCAGGATGCCTTTCTATGGCTCTCTTTAATATTTGCCAAAGAAAACACATATATTTCCCTGCAGTTAAAGCATCAAAGCTCCCACGCAGAAACCCATTCCCATGGAACTCAAATAAAAACATAAAGAAGACTGTTGGTAGACTAAATACATTTCAAGCCTTCTCCAGGTTTCTATTTAAACACAGTCTGATTTTCATTTGGTTGACTCTCTTTGTATTAAGCCCTAGGCACATGGACCAGGATGTACTTTTATGGCTTTGCAATAGCAATGATGACAGCTAAGGTTAAACAGGCTCCCATTAGATCTAGCGGTGCCAACAGAGACACATTACACAGATTATTTTATAGGAACACCAACAAATGAACACTAACAGAATCATGCTTAGTAGCGGCACCTGAGACATAATAGGCACTTAATAATTGCTTTTTGCATGTCTGAACGATCCTTAAATTTGTTATATATTTCATGGTCTTAACCTAAAGAGGCAGAGGAGGAGAGCTGAGAAATGCAAAACTAAACCCTATATTTTAGTGTTTACTTTGTCCTAATTTTCAAACTTTTATTTGTATGGACTCTGACTGCTTATAGTTTTGAGTAACTAATTAAAATTATTGAGCAAAGGGTGCCTGAGTGGCTCAGTCAGTTAAGTGTGGGACTCTTGGTTTCGGCTCAGGTCATGCTCTCATGGGTCTTGAGATCAAGCAGCTCAGTGCTCATTGGGGGGTGGGGGGCTGCTTGAAAATTCTGCCCCTTCCCCCACTCTCTCTCTCTCTCAAATAAATAAATAATTTTTTTAAAAAAACTCTCATGTTTAAAAAATAAAATAAAATTATTGAGCAAAAATGGTGCTGTATTAACTTATATGCCAAGTTTTTATTATGTTTTAACAATTAAGACATTAAACTGCATTTGTTTTCATGTGCTCTACTTTCTTGCTTTTTTTAAAGGCAAACTCTGCCTAAGAGGCAATTTAAGATACTATGATAAAATATAACCTTTAAGGTGAAGGAAATGGCATAAGAATGTTGAGCACACAAGTGATAACTTAAAGTCACACCAGGGAATTCCTAAAATGAATGGTTGAGAAAGAACTTATTTATTATTTTCACTTTTTCCTCTATTCTAGAGCCATAAAATGTTTAATTCATAGGTTGCATATTAACTTTAGGAATGGGAATTGGTCTCATTATCTCTGTGAAATAAGAATTATATGACAGGTCAGTAGTCATATGTGAATATTGACCCTCAGGATGGGACTGATACTGTTACTTAGGATATAACGTAGAGATTAGTGAATTCCAGGAAATGGGACATTTCAGAGGTCGAATTGTGTTGGTCACTTTTAGCTAAAAGCAAAGCAGGTTACATATGTTCTTCTCATAAATTTTGGGACATTACACTTATTACAGAGACACATTACAGAGACACAGAACCACATGGTCCCAGAAAAAGAAAGATGTCATTCTGGGGGAAGTATAAAGTGGCACTTTGCATTGATGTCTCCTTTGATTGTGTGCAATTCATGGCAAATACATAAAAATTGTTGAGGAAGTTTTTAATGCTCAAAGTGGCAAATGATGCATAAAGGCAGACCAAGAAATTAAGAAATCTGTAATTGTAATTATAAGGCCTAGTTCATTGCAAGGCCTAGGGTAACACCCATAGTTGGAGAAATCCCTGACTATACTAGATACAAGGCTATGCCTGGAATTCATTCAAAGGAACCTGACATTTACCATCTTTTGATGTCCTCAAAAGACTTCAGTTTATTTAAAATGACAACAAATGTGTGTCTATGGAAAGTGGCATAAAATTGAATTTTTAGTTTAGAAATTTATAGGGGACATTTTTAAACTTTACTAGTTTAGCAAAAACAATAATGTAGTTTAAATCTGATCTTCCACCTGAAATGCCCCATCCAAACTTTCATTCTACCCAAAATTACAATTCTAACTTTAAGAACTTTTTGATTTGACACTCATTCATGTCTCTTTTACCTTCCACCCATTTATACTCATATAATTCCAATAGTCAGGTAGACCTTCACTGGGTACAGCTACAAAGCTTACTGGGTCGTTCTCCAGATGTTACTCTAATACAATCCAGAGCTTTGCCTGTGATTTTCATTCATTCAGAGTAACAATTTATTTAATGTTACTACTTTCCTACCAGCCACTGGCCTGAACCCTTGGTGTTGAAACTTATATTCTAGAGGGAACAGACAGAGAACACAATATAGAAATATATTATGAATGCACATAAGTACAAAAGAATGTAATGAAACCTGATAGAGAGAACGATTAGGCAGGGAAGGGGGATAAGAAGTACCAGAGTTGTTGAATCTTAAATAGCATAGTCAAGTCAGAGATCTCTGAAAATGTTCCATTTGAGCAAAGACTTGAAGTAGGCAAAGAAGAGCCACCTGGGTAGATGGGAGAAGAACTCTTTATGCTGAGGAATGACTGAGGCTGGTGTGCTTGCAAAAAAGCAGGGATCTACTGTATCTGTCCCCATTACCTCTTGGACTTCATTTCTCCCTCTCCTCTGCAATATTTGCACACCAGATAATGGAGACCGATAGATTAGGGCCTTGTAGTCCCCAGCAAAGACTTTGGCTTTTACTATGCATGAAATAAAGAGCACTGGAGAATTTTGAACTGAGTGGTGATATGGTCTCACTTAAACTTTTAAAAAGGGTTATTTTAGATACTTTATTGAGAAAAGACTTTAAAGGGACAAATGTAGAAAGAAAGAGCTCCATTAGTAGGCAGTTGAGAGGTAATGGTGGTTTGGACCAGGAAACTAGCCATGGGGGTGGTAAAAAGAAGTCAGATTGTGTAGCATTATATACAAAGTAAAATCCAGAATCTCTGTGTGGACCCCATGCCCCCTCTCTGCTGATTTTAGAAAAGCTTCCTTCATATGAGCAAGTAACATTCGGATATTCCATTCCATAGAATCCACCATGAGATGGGTGAAATTTCTATTTTAAGTTAGAAAATGTTATGGGAAAATGTAATTGGTCCAGAGTACATCATATGGCTCTCCTCTACTAGGGGGTCCTAAGTGCAATAGGATGTAAATCCCTGAATTCCTGAATCTTCACATGTCAGCCGACCTTATAGAGATATCACTGGTAAAACTCATTTATTTTGGTAGCACCTTTCAGAAATTACTTGGACCACTTTTATGCTTTGTCACCACATAACAGCCTATAAATTTTCCAGCTTACAGGCCTTGGAGGGACCAATTAAATAGATATTTCCCAAATGTAATTTTATAAAGAAATTGGCCAAGGAGTAGCAGAGCTCTCTATTTCATCCTGTTCCTCTTCTGCTTATGAAAGAAAAGCTATTTCATGTGATAGAGGAAGAATATCAAAGACTAGACCAAAACTGTGACTGAAAATAAGTTGTATGGTTCATTCATATGCTAATCTACACTCGAGTGGTTGAGATGTAAAAATCTAAACTCAGTTACTGTTCTGTAGCATATCTGTGTCTTGTTCACTAAGGTATTACCGGCACCAAGCCCTGTTCCTGGCACATAATCGCAAAGCGATAAATCCTTATTGAATGAATTAGTGAATCTTACCACACTGGAAAATAATGAATTTTCAATTTGCTTCTTTGTATGTCACTCTTTGGCAAAGGCCATAACTTATACATGCCATGGAGTGGGGGTGGAGGGGAAATGGATGTATCACCATCTTGTTTAAAAGTCTGCTTTAGCATTGAAAGGATTTCACATTGCTGTCCATTTTTTAATGAATATAAAATTGTTGGCTTCACAAAGGCAATATGTTTATTATATCCCTATAGACAGGGATGGGAAAGCATAAATTTCTAGGCTTTGTTCCTTTCAGATATCATCTTATAGCAATTAATAATTGTCAGGCATCCATTAGTTTTAAACATAGATGCTTCCTTCAAGGAGTTTACAAGCCAGTTTTGGAGATAAGGAACAAATATAAGTAAAATTATATATAAAATTGATATAATATTGCATAAGAAAGAACAGAAAGGTCACAGATAAAACATGATATTCCATAAATACTTGTCTACTATTTGGAAAAGGGAGATAGATACACCACTAGAAACATAAGGTACCCGTCATGGGCTGGATTGTGTCTCCTGCCCCCCACTCAATTCATTTATTTTTATTTATTTATTTATTTATTTATTTATTTATTTTTAAAGATTTTATTGATTTATTTGAGAGAGAGAATGAGAGACAGAGAGCATGAGAGGGGGGAGGGTCAGAGGGAGAAGCAGACTCCCTGCCGAGCAGGGAGCCCGATGCGGGACTCGATCCTGGGACTCCAGATCATGACCTGAGCCGAAGGCAGTCGCTTAACCAACTGAGCCACCCAGGCGCCCCAATTCACTTATTGAAGTACTAACTGCCAGCTCAGATTGTGACTAATTTGGGGGCTAGGTCTTTAAAAAAGTAATTAAGTTAAAATGCGATCATTAGGATGGGCCCTAATCCTATATGACTGGTGGCCTTATAAGAGGAGGAAGTTTGGACACAGACACATATAGCAGAAGAATGCCATGTGAGCATGAAGATGGCCCTCAATAAGCCAAGGAGAGAAGCTTTGGAAGAAACCAACCCTGCTGACACCTTGATCTTGGACTTCTAGCCTCCAGAATTGTGAGAAAATAGATTTCTGTTGTTTAAGGCCACCAATCTGTGGTACTTGGTTATGGCAAGCATAGTAATGCAGTATAAATATGGAATAGGTTTTATCCAGGGGAAAAATTAGCAGATAAGTAGCAAGGCATAAATAGTCCTATGAACTTGCATTTTCCCACAAAACTATGCTTAATTAGGATAGCCATAGAAGATTGGATGTACCATAGAAAGGGCTCTGAGAAAGAGACCCCACACTCAACTGCTCAGAAAAAAATAAACTATAGGGAAGGGAGGGAAAGTCATAACTAGGCCACTCTGTGACAATGAGACCTTCTGGCTTTCAGTGTCCAGTGGCAGATTTCAGCCAGTTGTATTGAACTAAACCAGACCTTCCAAGCAAGCTTTTTGTTCTTTGTTGTTCCTCACCTGTGTATGGCAAGTACCCAGTTTGGTCAGGTGACCACCAATAAAACATAGGTTATTTAGTAATATAAATGCAGAATAAGTAATTAGTTAAGTAATCATCACTTATTGAGCATTTATATTACTAAATATAAAGACTATCAAATGCTGAAGGGAATTTATCAAAAGAATGGCTATTATTTTGTAAGATAATGAAAAATATTCAGGGACACCTGGGTGGCTCAGTCAGTTAATTGTCCCAACTGTTGATCTCAGCTCACGTCTTGATCTCCAGTTTGTGAGTTCAAGCCCTGCATTGGGCTCCACGCTGTGCATGGAGCCTACTTAGAAAAAAATAAATATTAATTTGTTAAGTCATGATTTATAAATTGGAGTGTGAATAAATTTGCATATGTATACAAATGTAGATATATATACAATACAGAGTAATATAAATAAAATAAATATATGTATATATTTCCTATGAGTCCCCAATTTAGTTAGTAAACACACCTTGCATTTGTAAACCATCTGCAAGTTGTATATATATTACACAAGTAAAGGCAAAAGAGAAATGGGAATGATACAGTTACTGTATTCCTACTCTTTGACTCCAATGACTAGTCTAGGTCACTCAGGAAACCACCTTGTTTGAGGGAGATTAGAAGCTGTAGGTCACCTGAGAATTCAGTTATATCTGAGTCTACTCCAACAGGAGACTGGAAAACATAATTTTGCACTTGCACATTACTAAGTAGGTCAGCATCTAGCCCTGGCTCAGCATTTGGCGATCCATTGGCCAGACATTCTCACCCAGCTTGGCCCCTCCCTGCCACCAGCTTGTGTGGCTTTCACAATTACCCTCTTTGACAGTGTAGGCTCTGAGCCCTGGATAATTGTGACAAAACTGCCTCAAGCTGTGGGGTTTTTCCACTTGGAGCTTCTGAACCTGGCAGAGTAGGCAGAAATCACTACTTTCTCATGGGGCATTTTGACCTAAGAAGTCTCAGTGGCCAGTAGTTTGGGTATATATACCAAAGGACTTTAGGCAAACATATTACATAACATTAAAATGATGTTCATCTGATTTCCAGTAAGTAAAGGGAAGCGAGGTAGCCGTTTATGTTGCGTAAGCAGGTGAATGCCTAAGTAGAGTTAATTTTAAAAGAGCCAGTGTTTATTTATTTAGTTGCCACTCATTTTACATATAGATCACAAAGAAAATAGGGGCATACTTGAAAAGCTGTATAATTTTGGGAAGAAAATTACCGATATAAAAACTTCTGCATAATAAATTATGTTGATTGATTTTAACCTATATTCACAGGATGAGAACTTTCGGTTATGGTATATTATCTTCTCTCTATATTGCTGGATTCATATTCCTAGTATTTTCTTAGGTATCTTTGTATCTGTGTTCATGAGTGATGTTGGTATTTGATTATTTTCTAGTAATGACATTGTCAAGTTTGGAAATGGAGTTCTTCTCACCTTGTGAGATAAGTTGAGAAATAATCCTTCTCCTCTATATTCTGAGAGTACATGTAGAATTGGTAATATTTCCTAGCTCAATGTTTGATAGAGTTCACCAATCAAGCCATTTGGGCCTATGGATTTCCTTAAAAGAAGATTTTATCGATGAATTAAATTTCTTTAAAAAAATTCTTTTTGAAATAAATTTCTTGGCTAAATAAACGCTATTCAAATTTCATACTTCTCCTTGTCTCTGTTTTGATATGATATATTTTCAAGGAACTTGTTCTTTACCTGAGCTGTTACGATCATTGACAAGATCTTCATAAAATCTGTAAGATCTATAATGACGTCCTATCATTCCCAGTTTTATATTCCCTTTTTCTTGATTAGTCTTCCCAAGGATTTAACAATTTTATTAATCTTTTCAAAAGAACCAATTTTTGATTTAGACTTTTTCCTAGGTTGTTTGTTTCCCATTTCATTGATTTCTACTTTTATCTCTACTATTTGTTTTCTTCTGTGCATTTTGAATAAAAAAAAAAAGACGAGCTAATGATAAGAAATATTAAAAGGTGTTCCAAAAAAACTACCCAAACAAACCTGAACAACAAATGGTATCATCGCTGTGTATTATTGGAAACAACTGAATCTTACATCTCACCTGGAGCTTCTTGATGCACATTAGCATTTTAAAAGCTATCATAAAGCAACATTTCCCGAATTGTATCTCTTTTGGAAGGAATATTCATTAACAATTTGATAACATTTTTCACAAAACACAATTTGGGGATGTTAGGGTTTTAAAAACTTTAAGATTTTTCTATATGAATTAAAAATAGCTGTATTTAAATATATATTCAGAAATAAAATATAAATAACTATAAAGCACTAGCAAGGAAAACAAAAGTACATTTGTTTCAAAATACAATGTATAAAAGGACTTATACTATTTCAGTGATTGTATAAGATACTCACCTCTAGGTTATTTATTATAATTATTGATCCAATTTTAATGAAATAAATGAAATCAGCATTGATGTTTTGGAAAAATATATTAAAATTCACATTACACTTGAGAATTACTGCCAACAATCAATTTAGATACCTTTTTTTTTTAAAGATTTTATTTATTTATTTGTCAGAGAGAGAGAGCACACACAAACAGGGGAAGGGGTAGGCAGAACAGGCAGAGGGAGAAGCAGGTTCCCTGCTGAGGAGGGAGCCCAATGTGGGACTCGACCCCAGGACCCTGGGATCATGACCTGCACCAAAGTCAGACGCTTAACCGACTGAGCCACCCAGGCGTCCCTCAATTTAGATACCTTATCTGATTACCTGAGACACACTAGGAAGAAAGAAAATTGACATTTACTGATGACCTGCTGTATGCCCAGCACTATTATAAGGCCCTTGATATTGTTCTTACTAAAATCAACAAGCGCAAGCATTTATGGGGTTCAGTCATTGTTCAGTCATTCTGTGAACCTCAAGGCAGAAGATGACATGGCTCTTGTGCCCCCCCAAATGCTTACCTTATCAGAGGGGATACACATTATAAAATGAGAAGTGCCATGAGGAGTACAAAGTACTTGCTGAACTAAGAAGAGGAACAAATTATTTTAGACCAGCATGTGTGATGTGTGATACATTTAAGATGAGGAAATATATGATGCTGAACATCTTTTCATATATTTACTTAACCATCTATATTTCTTCTGTGGTGTTTGTTCAGGTCTTTTGCCCATTTTTATATCAGGCTGTTCATTTTCTTATTGTTGAGTTTTAAGAGTTCTTTATATATAATATTTAACTGTCCTTCATCAGATGTGCCTTTTACCAATATTTTCTCCCAGTCCGTGGCTCATCTTCTCATTTTCTTGACATTGTCTTTTGTGAAGCAGAAGTTTTTAATTGTAATAAAGTCCTTCTTATCATCTGTTTCTTTCATGGATTATGCCTTTGGTGTTGTATCTAAAAGGTCATCACCATACCCAAAATTATCTTCTAGGAGTTTTATAGTTTTGTGTTTTACATCTGTGATCCACTCTGAGTTAATTTTTGTGAAGAGTATAAGTTCTGTGTCTAGATTCATTTTCTAATGTGCATGTCCAGTTGTCCCAGTGCCATTTATTGAAAAGACCATCTTTATTCCATTCCATTACCTTTGTTTCTTTGTTAAAGATCAGTTGACTCTGTTTATGTGAGTCTACATCTGGGCTCTCTCTTTATCTGTCCATTATTTCATGAGCAGCACACTATCTTGATTACTGTAGGTTCATAAGAAGCCTTGAAGTTAGGTAGTACCAGTGCTCCAACTTCGTTTTTCTTTTTTTTACATATTGAGTTGGCTCTTCTGAGTCTTTTGCCTCTTTTTGTAAACTTTCATAAAAATCACTGACCACACGTGATTCTAGTTTCATTACTAATTTAATTCCATTGTGGTCTGAGAGCAGACATCGTATGACCTCTGTTCTTTTAGTTATTAAGATGTGTCTGATGGCCCAGAATATGGTCTGTCTTGGTGAATGTTTCATGTGAGCTTGAAAATAATGTATAATTTGCTGTTGTTGGAGGAAGGAGCCTATAGATGCCCATTGGATCCAGTTGATTGGTGGTGCTGTTGAGTTCAACTATGTCTTTACTCATATTCTCCCTGCTGGATCTGTCCACTTCTGATAAAGGGATGCTCAAGTATCCGGCTGTCATAGTGGACGCATCTATTTTTCCTTGCATTTCTATCAATTTTGCCTCATGTATTTTGACTCTCTGTTCTTAAGTATATACACATTAGGGATTGTTATGTCATCTTGGAGTAATGACCCCTTTATCGTTATGTAATGCCCTACTTTATGGCTACTAACTTTCCTTGCTCTGAAGTCTGCTCTATCTGAAGTAACATAGCTGCCTTTGCTTTCTTTTTGTTAATGTCACCTGGTATGTCATTCCTCATCTCTTAAATTTTAACCTGTAAGTAACTTTATATTTAAAGTGAATTTTTTTCATGTTAGTAGTGGGAAAAATGTTCAGCAAGAAATATATTAGTTTGTTTGTTTGTTTATTATTTATTTATTTATTTGTCAGAGAGAGAGAGAGAGCACAAGCAGGGGAAGTAGCAGGCAGAGGGAGAAACAGGCTCCTCTCTGAGCTAGAAGCCTCATGCAGGACTTGATAGCAGGACCCTGGGATCATCACCTGAGCCAAAGGCAGATGCTTAACCGACTAAGCCACCCAGGCATCCCAGAAATACGTTAAATGTAAATAATTGTGTTTGTGGTGTAGCTTCCTAATCTTTTTAAAAATGATCAGTATCTTATAATCGTATGTTATTGACATTTATTTTTTTTTAATTTTTAAATTTTTTTTGAGAGAGAAACAGCCCAAGGTGGGGGAGGTACAGAGGGAGAGGGGGAGAGAGAATCCCAAGCAGGCTCCATGCTCAGCATGGAACTCGATGCAGGGCTCAATTTCATGACCCTAAGATCATGTCCTGAGCTGAAA
The DNA here is from genome assembly GCF_964656455.1 of Halichoerus grypus. Lineage (NCBI taxonomy): Eukaryota > Metazoa > Chordata > Mammalia > Carnivora > Phocidae > Halichoerus > Halichoerus grypus. Next base: position 48,778,707 of record NC_135717.1, on the reverse strand, counting down.
TGAAGAGTTGGACACTTAACCAACTGTACCACCCAGATGCCCCTGTAATGGCATTTAAACAGTATTTTAAAAAATAAAAAAAATATTGAAGCATTTACTTCATTAAAATTTTTAAATTGAAAAGTAACTAAGTGATTTTTTTGTAGATGGAATATATTTGGGCCTTGTTTTTTTATCCACTGTGACAATCTCTGTCACCACAATCTCTGTGGTGTATTTAGACTATTAATTTTTAAAATAATGATTGATATAGCTGGATTAATAAGCTATATTTTTTACCATTTCCTATTTGTTGCCCTATTTGTTCCTATTTTTTGTCTTTCACACATTTTCTGCCTTTTGTGATTTCAACTGAGCATTTTACATGATGCCATTTTTTTTCTCATTTTTTAGCATATCAAATAAACTTTTTAAGAACATTTTTTAGTGTTTGCCCTAGATTTTGCAATATATCCAAGTCCACTTTCCAATGACACTGTACCTCTTCACAGGTAGTGCAAACGCTTTACAATAACAGTTCTCCTAATCTCTCCCCTCATCTGTTGTAGCATTGCTGTCATTCATTTCCCTTATATATATAATATAAATACGCACACATATATATATACACACAAGCATACATAATCTAATATATTGCTGCTAGTATTATTTGATCAAACCATTATCTGTTAGATCAACTAGTACAAGAAGACAAAACTTTCACTTAATCTTCACTTATTCTTTCTTCAGTGCTTTTCCTTTCTTTATGTAGGTCCGAGTTTCTGCTCTGTATCATTTTCCTTCTCTCTGAAGAACTTCTTTTAATATTTCTTGCAAGGCAGGTCTACTGGCAACAAGTTCCCTCAATTTTTGTCCCTTTGAAAAAGTCTATTTCTCCTCCTTTTTTGAAGGATAATTTTGCAAGGTATAGAATTCTAGGTTGGTGTCTCTTTTCTCTCAACACTGAAACTATTTCACTTCCTTCTCTCTTTGCTTGCTTAGTTTCTGATGAGAAGTCAGATATAATTCTTACCTTTGCTCCTCCATAGGTAAGATTCCCACCCCCTTTGGCTTTTTTCAAGATTTTTCCTCATATTTCATTTTCTGAAGTTTGACTAGTATATGTCTAGGTGTGGCTGCTTTTAGCATATATCCTGCTTGGTGTTCTCTGACCTTCCAAGACCTGTGGTTTGGTGTCTGACTTTAGTTTCAGGGGAATTCCTCTTTCATTGTTACTTCAAATATTATTTGTTCCTTTCTCTCCTTCTTCTTCTTTTGTATTTTCTTTATGTATATGTTGTGCCTCTTGTGGTTTTCCACAGTTCCTGGATATTCTGTTTGTTTATCTGTTTTAGTCTTTTTTTTTTTTCTCTTTGCTTTTCAGTTGTGGAAGTTTCTATTGTCATATATCAAGCTCAGGGATGCTTTCCTCAGCAGTGTCCAGTCTCCTAATGAGCGCATCAAGGCATTCTTCATTTTTGTTTCAGTGTTTTTGATCTCTAGCATTTCTAACTGATTCATTCTTGGATTTCCCTTTGTTTTTACATTATCCATTTTTTGCTGTTGTCTACTTTTTCCATTTAAATTCTTAGCATATGAATCATAGACTTTTAAAATGGTAATTGTTACCTACCGGACATATCTGACCCTGGTTTTGATGTTTGTTCAGTCTCTTCAAACTGTGTTTTTGCCTTTTAGTATGCCTTATAATTCTTTGCCAAAAGGTATATGTAATGTATTGGGTAAAAGGACTGAAGGAACCAGGCCTCTAATAATGTAGTGGTGAGATGTGGGGAGTAGAAGTATTCTGTACTCCTCTGATTAGCCTTAGTCTTCTGGTGAGCCCAAACTCCTGGATAGTGAACTTGACAGTGTTTCTCAGTTGTTTTTTTCCCCTTTATGTGGAACATAATGGAGAAGCTTGGAGTTGTGTACTTTCCTTCCCCCAGAGAGGTTAGGTTCTGGTAAAATAGTTTCTCCTGAGGACACGTGTTGCTAAGAGAAGATGTTTTGGCATATTTCATATTGTTACTTCTCCCCTCTTCCCACTGGAAGCAAGAGAGAATTTTTCCTCAATCTTCTGTGAGAACCTGGTCAAGCACTTGGAGGTAAGACTCACAAAAGTGAGGGGATCCCCAATGACTGGGTTCAGCCTTTCACTTGTTAGGATAGAGTGGTGAATTGCAAACTGCTTGCATGCTGAACCAGAAACCAAAGTTGTTATTCAGCATCTGTTCATGTATTTCCTTATCTGACATCTGTACATTTTTTTTCTTGGTGAAGTTTCTTTTCAAATCTTTTCTCCATTTCTTATTGAATTATTTGTTTTCTTGTTATTAAATTTTGATATTCTTATATATTATGAATACAAGCCCTTTACCAGATAAATGCTTTGCAAACATTTTCTCCCAGTCTGTAGCTTGTCTTTTTATTCTTTAATGGGATCTTTTAAAGAGAAGTTTTAATTTCAATGAAGCTAGAGTAATTAAGACAGTGTGCTGTTGGTGTAAAGACAGGCAGATAAATCTGTGGAACAGAATAGAAAGTCAAGGAATGGATCCACAGTTATTTGGAACACTGATTATTAACAAAGGTACAAAAACAATTCAAATAAAGAAATAACATTGTTACTTTCAATATTTTTTAATTTAAAAATTTTAGCATAAGTTAACTGCCGTGGCTCAAGAAATTAATGATACAATTATATTTGTAACAAAATTTTATAATATTTAAAACTATAGTTTTCATAACTATAGGTTAAATTATACAGTATTAGAGATGGAAGGAAACTGATAGGTTATTTAGCCCAACTTCTTTATTTTTAGATGTTGGAATTAAATTCCAGAAAGTTAAATGAACATGCCCAAAGTCCAATTGTCTACCCAGGAAAACACATACTATTTTAATTGTTACGTTTGATTGTTTTGAAAAAACACAGATAACTTTTGACTTTATTATTGTGGATTTCTCTATTCGGTGACTCCATGTTGGGAGGTTATTGAACAAGGTGGTTTTGGTTTTGATTCCACCCCAACCAGTGAATAATCATTTCATTCTGGGTACTGTTTCTTGCTCTTCACTCTCCCTCAATCTGTAAAATGAAAATAATGCATGGAATTAGACTTTGCTTTTCACAAATATTATGGAAGTCAATATAATTAATCCCATGTGTGTAGCAGTTACTTCCAGGAAGGTGACTTGGTTTTGTAGAAAGAAAACTTGATTAGCAGAAAAGCAGACTTTCATTCAATTCCTAAATCTTCCATAAACTGCCCAGGGTGATTGGTCATGTCTGCTTTCCTTCTATAAAGCAAAGAAATTTCTTCTCTTAATTTGTTGAAATCAGTTAAAAATATACTTTGGATAGCATGTTGGGGAAATTTTTGAATCTCTTTTCTAAACCAAAAAAGACAAAAATGGTTTGTAACAGAGATAGAATTAGAACCTCTATTTTCTGAGCTTTAAGTTCATTTTAGCTTCAAATATCTCCCCTATGCAGTCACTGACTTTATGTTTGTTTTTCTCATTTCATAATTTATGATTTTACAGTTATATAGTTAAGTCCTGTTGAAATAGAGACAACACATCATTATAAGTGAATAATTGGAAAAGAAAAGATTCGGACTTTTTCTATATTACCATGAGTCTTTCAATTATATAGTTTCTTGTAAATGAATCATGCATAGTCACTAAGAGATCTTGGTATCTTTTGTCACTTTGAAAAAAAATTATCTTAAAAGAAGAGATTGGCACTTATTAAGAAGTGGTCCTTCACCTTCTCTGCCACATTTCATTGAGTGTTTCTTGTGTATATCACACATAAAGGAAGTAAACACTTCAGATTGAGGGTGTGAGCATCTGAATGTCATGGACTGGGATAGGATTTTGTCTGATATGTTCCCATGCTAAAAGGAAAAAATATGTCCACAGATTGCTAAGATAAATCAGAAATATAATTATAGCTGAGAAGTTGATTCTTTTTTTTTTTTTTTTAAGATTTTATTTATTTATTTGATAGAGAGAGAGAGCGAGAGCAGGAACACAAGCAGGGGGAGTGGGAGAGGGAGAAGCAGGCTTCCTGCCGAGCAGGGAGCCCAATGTGGGACTCGATCCCAGGACCCTGGGATCATGACCTGAGCCGAAGGCAGACGCTTAATGACTGAGCCACCCAGGCGCCCTGAGAAGTTGATTCTTAAATGGAGAAACTTTGACTAGATCTCCCCATGAACTTTAAATAAAAAAATGTGTTAGGAAAATAAATAAACTATACTTTATGAGGGAGAAAAATATAAGAGGTAATCACATTTAACTTTTATTCATTGCTAAGCATTTGCTACACTTTGGTTTAATTCTTAGAACAACTTAGGAAGGTAGGTGATATTATTTCCACTTTACAGATGAAGGACTTAAGGCTCAGAGAGTTTCAATATACTTGTAAAGTATAGTATCTTATCTGAAGGTGAGAGTCAATAACTGGCAGAACCAAAATTAATACTGACATCTAACTAAATGCCAAGTACCTCTATCCATAAATACATATGCCATAACTGTAGTCAGATATCAAAAGTGTTAACTCATGCAGAATTAGAAAGTTGAAGAGGTAAAATTTCTTTTTACATGTATTTTGCTTGAATTTGTGATATTTCTAAAACTTCTCTTAGATTTAGGATATGTGACTCACTGGAATGGGGAACCAGAAAGGAACATTGGTGAATAAAGTTTTTATGAGGCTTTTGTCAAGTGCCCTGGGAAAAAGCATTCTCTCTGAATACCATCAGTCTTACCACACCCTCAGACATTTTTGTCTCCTTACGGGGCATTCTCTGGACAGATCTTATAGTAGCCTTTAGTTTAGTTACTGACACTCAAAAAAAAAAAGATGATTTTTTAATCTAAGCACTCCAGGCAAATTGGTTTTATAATAAATTAATTTTGTACTAAAGTAATTGATTTTTATAATTAATTGTGCAATAATTATCTAGAGATTTGTAAAAATTGAAACATTCATTTACTGGAAAAGTATTATGTTTAAATGTGCTACAATATAATATAATCAAATTTGATATATTTTTAAATGTCTGGATGTCAGTAAACTCAAAACTGCTAATAGATTTTTTTTTCTGACCCTACCCTTTATTATTTAGATCATTTTCTATATTTCCACTTTATGTCTGGTCTTTCATGCCTTGACAGTAAATCTTTGCAAATATTTCCTTATTTCATTTGTGTGGTAGAGAAGCTATGCTGCATTGGAATACACCAAAGCAAGAAAGAGGAGATCTCTTTGTAAGTTTAGTAAAATGGGAAAATACATTGGAAAATAAGCTTTATTAAAGCAAAGACTTTACAGACTGTACCCCTGAAACAAATCATATGTTGTATGTTAATAAAAAAAAATTCAAGCACACAATATGGGTAATTTAGGAAGTTGCTAAAACTCTTATAAGTTAATAAAGAAAAATATATTAAAAAAATAAATAAATAAAGCGAGGACTTTGGTGTCATCGCACCTGGAATAGTCCTTGGCACAAAGGGAGAGATCAGTAGCTGGTTCACATTAGGTTGTTCTTAAAGTCTATAAATTATCCTTTCTGGAGATCTCTGTTCTCATGGTTTAAATGATTCTTCCATGTCTAATCTTGCAGAAGTAGTATTTGTCCTTGGAACATTTTCTGGTTGATGGACTTCAACAACTTTTACCCGTACTCCAATAAAAACATGTTATAAATAAATAACATTATTAAATTATTCTTTATTTTCCATTACCAGGGAGCATTCTAAGCAATCTCTGTTAGCATAAAAGGAAAAGGCAGTATCTAAGTTAATGATAATTTAAACCATGTAGCACTTTTAAGACAAAAATAAAGATATCTAAATGTACATTTATATATATATATACACATTTATATACATCTATGTTTCACATATATACACATATATGTACCTGTATTTAGTAGTATAGATCAAGTATATAGATCAAGTAAAATAGATCAAGTATGAATATTTTTATATTTTTTTCCTTTTTTCACTTCTTTATTTTTTCTTTTAGTGAACTATTTTTGAGGACTAAAACCCAAAAATTAAAAGTAAAAAAAAAAAAGCAAAACTACAACATGCTACATTTCAGGCAACAACTAATATTTGCTCATCTCCTTGGCTCATTATATCTCAACTACTTGCAAGAGATGAATTGTGAGAAAGAAATGTATACATTTTGTGACTTGAGTATTTAACACCCACTGACAAGGGTTTCTAAAATATTTGCATTTTTGTCTCTTTCCTGCATCTTTTTTTTTAAAAGATTTTATTTATTTATTTGACAGAGAGAGACACAGCGAGAGAGGGAACCCAAGCAGGGGGAGTGAGAAGCAGACTCCCTGCTGAGCAGGGAGCCCGATGCGGGGCTCGATCCCAGGACCCTGGGATCATGACCTGAGCCGAAGGCAGACGCTTAAGGACTGAGCCACCCAGGCGCCCCAACCTGCACCTTTTTTTTTTTTCCTTAAATCTCTCTCTTACTTTTTTTCATATGTGTAAATGACAGAAGTGAGTACATGAAAAGCATCACATCAACTGTAGACTGGCTCATTCACCTATCTGTGAGTAAATACAAAGGAAAAGCACTTATATTTGTTATACATGTATTGCATTCATACTTAAACCATACAAAATTGCAGTTTTTGTAAATTAAAATGATCAAACACTGACAAGTTCATGTGATTCAACTAATATAAATTTCTTTCCACTGGTATTCTCTGGTATTAAAACAGTTCCTCTTTTTCATGGTTAATGGAAATATATTCAATATATACAGAGCTGTTTAGAATTCTAAAGCTGACTAGTGTTCTATTTTCTGGTTTGGTTAATTCGATCAGTTAAGGTACTATACTACCGACCCAGTTAATTTCTCCAGAAAAATATCTGCAAAGGTAGGGTATTAATTACAAAGAGGAATGAGAAAAGAGGTCTGGATTTTTCCTTGTCCATCCAGGGTTTATTTCTCTTGTAACAGCCTCTTCATCTGTCACCTTCCTAGGATTTCCAAAATATACACGTTCACCTCTCTCCACTCAAATGCAATCTCAGTCCTCCCACCTGCTCTTTACTGCTTATTGGAGAAGTAAACTTCAGGGGGAAAAAAATTGTTTTCAAGTGGTCAATAAGTTTGTACGTTTTTTAAGAGATTTATTTTTAAACCAAGTTAAAAATCTTAGATAAAGTTATTTTTGTAAGGATAAATGAAATTCTTAAGACATTTTCACTGTAGCATTTGCTATCGGCCTTTCATCTTCCAAAGTATTTTCTACAAATTATGCACCCTGATTATGTTTATGCAAAGCTTTCTAAATATGATGCCAGTCAGCCCTCTACTATTCATATACTCAGTACCCTGTAATTTGCCTTTGCTGTACTTGTCATATTTATAATTAAATACTACTTGTAAAATTATTTTGAATTACACACTGAGAGAAAATCCATATTCATTAATATACTTAATTTATTAATTATGAATCATTTAGTGCTGTAGGTATAGAAACTGTCACAGTGCCAGGCACATCGGGTGCTTATACTTTCTGACGAAATGTCTGAATGATTGAAATGTTATAGTATAAATAAAACTGAAAAATCCACATGATTCTCTCTATAAACAGGAGATGGGCTCAATACGGCCATGTGGTTTAGACAATTCATTTGATGTTAGGAAAGCTGTTGTATAAACTTCACCTCTGCCATTTATCAGTCTGGTCATACTGGGCATCATATTAAATATCTATTAGCCATAGATTTCTTTTTTTTTTTTAATATTTCTTTGTGTTTCTGTTCTTTTTTTTTTTTTTTTTTTTTTAAATAATCTCTATGCCCAATGTTAGGCTCAAACTTACAACCCCGAGATCAAGAATCACATACTCTGCTGTCTGAGCCAGTCAGGCGCCCCCAGATTTCTTTTTTGTAAAATGTGCATAATAGTTCCTATATCATAGGATCATCAGAAGAATGAGATTAGATTCTTTTGTTTTTTAGATTCTTTTGTTTTGGCCTTGTTTCTTGAGCTGGTAAAAATCAGAAAAAAAGATACACAAATGGTTAATGATTATATGAGAAAAGTTTAAACCTAATTCATGATTAAAGAGTACAAATTAAAGCAGCAAAATGCCATTTTTGCTTATCAGATTGGCAATGATTAAATGGTTGATAATATCTAGTGCTGGTAAGGATGTGGTGAAATGTTTATGCTCATACGCCTTTGGTGGCAACATAAATTAGTGCAACATTGAAGAGAAATTTGCCTTTCTTTTAATATTTAAAGTTTTTAATCCAGTGACTCAGCAATCACACTTCTAGGTACTTATCCTATAAATCTGTTCACACAAATGACAGATGATGCATGTGTCAGTTTATTTATGGTAACATTTCATAAAATGGAGGGAAAAAACTAGAAACAAACAAAATTTTCCCTATTTTTCTAATTTTTAAGAAAAGCTCACAAATATCCTAAATGGGACCCATTTTCCCTTATACGTGTTGAAGGGGTAGAATTAGGGAATGAGAGAAACATTTTTTTCTAAACATCATATATTATATATACATATTCTTTGTCGAATGTGCTCTAGCTCTTTCTTATTACAGGTAATTTATTGTAGGTAATTTTAGTATTGTAGGTAATAATTTTTATTATTTGCTTTTAAACCTTTTCAGATCATAAAATCCACTCTTCTTTAATAGAAGTTGTTTAAAATAGGAAAACTGTAATAAAAAGGTTTCATTTCAATTTAAAGTGGAGAATCTTGTATTAGATGGCATTCCCTAGTTTGGAACATAAATTTCATAGTTAAAGCATCTACCCCAATAATCCTAGAAGGAGATGTGCAAGTCAGTACAATCTTCTCGCTCACCCAGGTAAAAGTTTAAGGAAAACACAGATGAATCATACATTTCTGTATAATCTGTGCTTTTGTCAAAAGGTTGCCATGACTCATTTATGACTTTCCATAGTTTTAAAAGCAGTGTTTTTAACCATAGAAAATCTACTTCATGGTCCTATTATGATGACGCTTGAGTCAATAATAGACTTTCGTTCATGCATGAATGTTTTTGTAGAACTAAAACTAAGTACAATTGCCCCTTGCTATAATTCCACAAAATAGAATCCCATATGAAGGAAGAGTATATAAAATCAAGTAGTGGCTGTAAATACTCCATGCTGAGTGTTCTGTGTTGGGTGCCACAGACATCACCTCCGTTAATCCTCACAACTTTCTATAAGATCAACTTTACCTCAAAGCTCAAGTAGTTACAAAGAAGGCAAAGGACTAGAATTTTTTTTTTTTTTTAAGATTTATTTATTTAATTGAGAGAGTGTGCGAGCATGCACGAGTGGGGGTGGGGGTCGGGGGAGGAGCAGAGGGAGAGAAAATTAAGCAGACTCCATGCTGAGCACAGAGCCCGACACGGGGTTTGATCTGATAACCCTGAGATCATAACCTGAGCCAAAATCAAGACTCAGATGCTCAACCGACTGAGCCACACAGGTGCCCCCAAAGGACTAGAATTTAAACCCAAATCCATATGATTTCCATATTTTGCTAAAATGACCAAATTACCATGTGATACTTACTTAATTCATTTCAGGCTCTAGTCATTTTTTAGCAAGTCCCACAGTTTTCGGCACCAGATGTTTGGCACAGTATTATGTGAAGTAAGTGCCTTGTCACTCAGTAATAAACAGTAGGCTCCGGCATTGAGAAAGGAAGAGTATTCATCAATGATTCTGAAGTGTTGTTTTAACCAGTGATTTCATTGTTTTCCCATGTAAGATTGAAGGAAACAGAAATACAGTCAGTCCTCTGGATTTTCAACACCTGTAATAGTAATCAACACCTGAATAAGTGGCTGTTAACTGTTCAGTGGTGTCCTTTTAAAATCATTTCTCTCTGGAAGAATTGCTTCAAATGAATTAATTTTTATTTGACCATGAAGATAAGTCAGCTTGCTTCAGCAACTCAAAATATGTCAGGAGCTTAATTCCTTAAGAAATATTTTTTATGGGGCACCTGGGTGTCTCAGTCATTAAGCATCTGCCTTCGGCTCAGGTCATGATCCCAGGGTCCTGGGATCAAGCCCCACATCGGGCTCCCTGCTCAGCCAGGAGCCTGCTTCTCCCTCTGACCCTCCCGCTGCTTGTGTTCTCTCTCTAGCTGTCTCTCTCTCTCTGTGTCAAATAAATAAATAAAATCTTAAAAAAAAAAAGAAATATTTTTTATTTGCTTCATCATTCCTTTGAGGATTTTTTCAAGCTGGCACCTTATTTTAGTTCCCATTTCATTTCACTCTTTGTTGAAAGAATAGTATTATTTAAAACAAAAGGATGCTGCAGAATTTTAAAATAATGAAGCTGTTTCTACTAGCTATGTCTTTATGTCTCTTTGAAAGCAACGGGAGGCTCATAAACACTGGAAAAAACTGAGGCTAACACCCCATCTCTGAACCATAAGTTACATTTCTTGTATCATAGCACTTATTCAAATGTTATGCTATTATTTTCTTTAAATTATTTAACCTGGAAGCTCTGATAAGGGAAAAATCTACCCCGAACATAAATCATGCTATATTGGAACTACACAGAGAAAAACTTTGTGTGTGTAAGAAGATGCTGCTCTGTCATCTTAGCTTTACTAATGTTCTTTATATCCCTGTCACGTTGTCTCTCATAAGTGACTGTTGAGAGAGGAAATTGGGTGTGGGTTATTTATGAAGTTCCTACCTTTAATGAACTCCTGAAGTAGATACCCCCTATTTTTTATTACTCCAAACACTGTAGATTCTAGAGCTCCTACTTGGAAAGAAAAAAAGTAAATAATGTTAGCATAAAAAATTTGAAATTAATCACAACCCTATGATTTGAGCAGATTGAGTTCTTAAAATGCATGCATTAGCTATACTGAAAGGCTTAATTAATCCTGGCTTGCTTTCTGGAGCTCGTATTCTGAGAACTTCATTCTGAGAGTGTGAATATTTTGCTTTTGATAACACTTAGGGCCCCAAATTATCATACTGAGATTTCTAACACTGATTTAGCTATAATAATGGGAAAACAAATAAATTATTAGATCATCCAGACACTTCTCTTTACACTTTGTTACAGCTTTACTAGTTATTATTCATAGATGGGAATTTTCACAAATAACAAAAGCAGGGTGGTAAAGGCAGGTTGTCATACATCACAACCTTGAACTCTGTGAGAGCCATTTTCTTGAGTGAAGTTAGTAAAGTTAACAATTAGGTTCTCTAACAACACTTCGGTAAGGATCTAGTAAAAATCACATGGTCCTACCCCAAAACAGCCATTATCAAGAAGAAATTTCGTAGCTTAGCAAAACACAAAGTTGTCATATCAAATAGGATTCTTAAGAAAGCCATCCTGAATTGTGAGGAAGCTAAATAAAATATGAAGCTTCTTGAAATTAAGATTTATATTTTTTTCTTAAATGAAGCAAATGATTTTAATTTAATGAAAGAAGAAAATGAAAAATACATGTCTGTTCTATTTACCAATTCCTTTACTAATTTTTTGGCTCTTTCTTCTACCTCTTAAATTCAGGAATTTCTCGAGGATCTGTCTGTCCATGGCTTTCCTCTTTGCTTTGCCCCCCATCGGGAGGCTCTATCCACTTTCCTTTTCAACTAGCATCCCTGAGTCTTTGCTCTTTGGATCCACATTTCTCACTGTTTTTTTGGATATGGATAAACTTGAACTCATAATCTGCGCTACAAATTATGCCACTAACTTTACATTTTAGAGCCAATCTTAATGGTAATTACTCATTAACCAGCTACTATTGTAAGCACTTTCCATTGTCTCACTTAATTCTGACCACAAACAGTAAAGGTTTATAATGGTTCTTGATGTACAGAAATGGAAACTGAAACTTAAGGAAGATTAAGTTCAAGCCACTCCAAAGTGACACAGCTAATGGGAGATAGAGCTGGGACTTCAAGTGGTTCTGCCTCCAAAACCTGTGTGCTCTTCCACTAGGCTGTTGAAAATCACCTTTTTCATCCAGATTTGAAACCTGAGACATATCTTTGATATTATTTTCTCCTTTAATTCATGCAGTTATTTGACTTGCTCGTCTATAGATAAAAAATACAAATTTTGAGCCCCATAAGAATACTACTATGGTATATCATATATACCATATGTAATATATATATGATGCTTTTTATTTATATAAATGCTCATAGCATCTTGTATAGTCCTGAGAATTAGGTTGAAAATCAAATGTGTTGAATAAATTAAAGACATTTTAATTCTATCTCAAAATTTACTTCCTACATCTATGTTTTTCATACATTCCCTGTAACTTCTACAGTGCAGACCTCTCAACACCTTGACTTTGGTTTTTCCAAGAGTCTTCATTGTTCTTTTAGTTTCAACCACTCCCTAGTGTCAGTCACAACACATTTCTCCTTGAGCAAATTTTCAAAGTATGAAGTTCTGAATATCTGCTCAAAACCCCAGTCTGCAGAATAAATATCTCTCACCTAGAATTTATGGCCTCTAAGAATAATATCATTTGATTTTCCCAATGTTTCAGGTAAGCTAGGACACAAAATTACGACCTCTACACTCAGGATCCATTTTTGTCTGATGCTTTTCTCCATACCGGTGAATCAGAGCTTTACTTCCTCAGCATGATAAAATTTTACTGAATCATCTGGGCTTAGCTTTTCTACAGGAATGGATGGTTTATCCAATAGGAATGAATGAATGTACACGATGCATTGTGCACCTCTCCTGAATATTTATCACTTCATCCTTAGTGATTTTAGTATGCCTTACTTTATATATATATATATATATATATATATATATATATATATATATATATATATAATATATATAATTCTTAGCACAGAACATGGTCATATTTGTATGTTCCACAGAATGATGATCATATTAGTAACAATAAACGTTGATTGAGTAAATAAATAAATGAGTGAGTAGATGGATGGATGGATAGATGAAAGAATGAATGGATAGAATTGAATGAATAAGTTTTCAGTGGAATAGAGCATTCAGATGGGCCTAAATGTTTATCAAATTCTTGTCTCCCCGAAGAAAAGAAAAACTTATAAAAAGAAATGCATTGGCATTTATTATTCACTCAACAGTCAGTTAATGGGGTTCTACCACATGATAGAGACTCTGCTGAGTATTTTGTTATCATGTCCATGCGCATTTATAAATATATCTTGCCTAGCAGAACATTTTTGCATACCTTAGACACAAAGGAGTAATAAACTGTGGTGTGAGTAAGCTGCCACTTAACAACTCTTTCAAAGCAATATATTTAACTCCTAATGTTAAAAATGCAAACAAACCTTTAACTTCCAAGATCAATTACACCTATAGAACAAGCCTTGCTGGGAACAGCATTCTATCTTGTCAAGGACTCCTTATCATCAAGGAAGAATAAACACTCTAATTATTTTTTTTTTTTACTTTTTTGTTTATTTTCTAATTGGATCATTCATTACTTTCTCGAATTCAAATCCACATCAGATTTATAGTTGGAGGCTATTGAAATATTGATTTGGTTATAGAAATGTCGAGCTTGGCAGCTAAGCTGTCTTTCTGCCAGAAAATGTTTTTGCTTTGTTAAACTTGTGTAAAAAGGCTGATAGAATGTAATGAGCAAGCAATTTGCATCTGTATCAGGCATGGAGAGAAGTTTTTAAATTTTAAAGAGTCTCCTTAGCATTCCTCTGATGTCAAATTCCTGGAATTAAAGTAACAAATTTGAACCACAGTATACAAGTCTTAATTATTAAAAAGTCTGATGTTCATTTTCTGTTTCTTTAGGCCCACGCTACCCTTAAAGGGGCTCTAAATCGTACAAGGGTGTCATTATCCCGGTAGAGAGTGTCACTGGAGTTAGACACAGATTACACGTGGTTCTGCAATTTCTGGCCTGATAAAGGGAACACATCCTGTCATCTTTCTCATATATCTCAGTTTAATAGTCTTTAATTTAAGAACGACAGAGCTTCCCTGCTTATCTCTCATTGTTGTAGTGAGAAGAATGACTATATTTTTTGAAAGTATCGTCGATCCTCTGTACTTTTAAAATACACATTTTTTCCTTGGGAAATCATTACATAAATCCCATACATACGTGTATCTCTACAGGAAAAAAAAAAAAAAATTACTCTATTTCCAGTGAGCTAATCAGGAAAAAATAGGGGGTATTTCTTAAAAAAGTGGAAAAGTGAGAAAAGACAGTGATAGGAATGGAAAGAATGTGAGTCCCTGCATGGTGCTTAACTGTGAAAAGGGTTTTGGTATGTCAGAAATTATTTTCTACTCTATCACTTTAAGTAAATCTTATTATATGCAGACCTCTTTCTACTCTCTAAAGATAAACACTGTGTACACTTAGAATAGACAGCCAATTCTCTCCCTCAACTCGGTGAATGACAATAAGCTACCGGAAACCAAAAAAAGGGGTTCTCTCTAACCGCCCCCACTCACCCATAATATTTGTATAAGGGAACAGAGATTTGTTGTGCTTACCCATTTATGCATTAAGAGCAGAGAGAAGATCCTGGAAAAAGAGCAGCCTCCCCAGGTCCTCCCTAGAGCTATTCCTCTTTGCTTCTCTATCACACCGTCAGAGGTGGCATGACCTAAACCACATTGAGTTGGTGAGACTGAGTTCTCTGCTATTGACAGAACTGAGAAGGTGATCAATTCCAAAGTAGCATGCTGCAAATTTTGTCCCCAACTTCAGTGGAGAGAATCATAGCACATCAGTTTTAGTGACCATAGCTGCTGTTATTTTCCTCTATTTCATGACTAGGCTTTGCAAATAAGTGTTTTAAATCAAGATGGTATATCAACATCATTTTTTTTAAATTCTGGGAGGTGAGTTCCTTAGCAAGTTCTTCTGAACAAGCCCTACACACTCTCTGCCTTATACACCTCCATCTGATGATTCAAAAAAGAAACCTTTAATCTCACTTCACCGATCAGC
The DNA here is from genome assembly GCF_964656455.1 of Halichoerus grypus. Lineage (NCBI taxonomy): Eukaryota > Metazoa > Chordata > Mammalia > Carnivora > Phocidae > Halichoerus > Halichoerus grypus. The sequence continues at coordinate 48,763,693 of NC_135717.1, read as the reverse complement.
TAAGATATTTTAATGTTTTAGCTGAGTAAAAATATATGCTTTCTGAAAGAGAACATCATCAGTCTTCAGAGGCCAAGACTCTAGAATTAGTGCTGGAAAAATTGGCCCTGTGCTTCTGTTTCTGCCCACGGTTTTCAAATTAAGAATGATGTCTTTATACTTCATGAAGGAACCTTCATTGCTTGTCAAGAGGACTCAGGATACCAACTCTCCAGCCCCTGACAGTACAGTGTAAGTACCATACACAGTCTTTTTAAACTCTAGGAAATATTTTCCCTCCTGGGTTATCACTTTGGAAATTCTAATTTTCAATCTGCTACTCAATCCAAAATAGCATTTTTATAAAACTCAAATTGTAATTGAATTTCCTTTTTCCCTTACTTTGTGGCATTCTTCCAAAAATTTAAAATATGTTCTTTAAGAGAAATCCTAAATCCACAAACCCCACAATGTGAAAGTGCATTCAGTTTACTCTGAAGATATGGAAGTAGTAGTAGGATTTAGTGGTAGGGTCTCGATACATACATTTGGTGTTACTATTACAGAAATATCATTCATATAAGGAAAACAAGTGTATGGTCCCAAGCCCCTGATTGGGTTGTCTGAGAAACCGGGCATACCAATGAGGCATTTTCTCTTTTCTACTCATAACATTTGCCAAGATTACATGAGCTGTAATTCTAAATGTGTAATTCTAAATGTATAACATATTAATTCTAAATTCCGTTACTTACTCAAAGAAGTGGTGGAGGAGATAGGCATAGTTAGAATCTGCTACTGCTGACAGAGAAAGTTAAACTGATGTCTTCTTAAATTATTGTGTTTGGTTTTGTTTAGATTGTCAGAAACAGAAAAAAAATGATGTGAGAATTCTAATGTTCGGAGGTCATATGGATGAAGCTCCTTATACATTACGGAATGCAATACAGATACAAAATGCTAACTGATACCCCTAACTGGACTGGACTAGTTGTCCCTCCAATAGGGTTTTAGATTTAGTGCACCTGCTCTTCAGATGGACTGGTGCACCTCTCTGTCCTCGTGTCTAGGAGGCTGATACGCAGGGCTGTCCTTCTTCCTGAACAGACTCCTGGGCTCCATCCCTAAAAGTCAGGTCTCAACGCAGCTGCATATACTGTCCTAGTCAAGTGCAGGCTGATGAGCTATTTTATTTCTTTGGAGTTTTGGCCATTCTCTGTCTTAAAAGGTCTAAATCTGCAATTTAACAAATTGGCATGACCACTCTCTGTGACGCTAAGCAGTTGGTCCCCTAAAACTGGGAATAACTACCGTGAAATCATGACTTACTACTTTCAGTTCTTAAAATCTTTTGAAGTGGAAGTATTTGATGAGACAAGCACATGTATTAAAAGACTTAAAAAGGTAGCATGGGTGAGAATCAGACTCCTCTATGTGCATTCATTTGGAAATACTTGAATGTAATTTACACATAAGGGGCCTGGGTGTTGAGAACCAACCAGCATATTTTCAGCCAACTGTGTATCCTTGGACATACACCCCTTTTCGGTCCCTTTCTTTGACTCCAAAATGGGAGTTTGGAGCAGGTGGTCCTTGTCAGTCTGCCCATTTAGGATTTTCACCACTCCGGATACGGAGGTGTATGCCCTGTGGCAATCAGACTTATGAGTGGAAAAATCACTGAATTATATTAGACTGTTTGTGCCCCCCCATACCCAGAAGGCCAGTGTCCTCTCCATTTTGTCCCCAGCCTCTAACATTGCACTGTGTAGAAAGTATTGATGGAAAAATGAATTGATTTATATAATTAATTAATGATCCAATAATAATCATTTCAAACCATAACAGTCTTCATTGCTATAAAATAGAGATTTTTCTCCTACTGGACTAAAAAAAAAATTATTATCACATCTTTACTGTATCTCAATCTGAATTTGTGTGCCAGAGGTGAATTTCCACTGACTCAGGTAGAAATTTAGAGAAGAGGAAAAAAAAAAAAAAAAAAGAAAGGAAAAAAAATACATTGGAAAAATGTTTTAAATTTTAGTTGTGGTTCATATTTTCTGCAGCTGATATTCTTAACTTACAAAAATTATTTTTAAAACATGAAACCATTTTAAGGCTCTCAAAAACACTTGCATTCAAGATGAAAACTTTGAATATGTTAAGCTCCCCCCAAATACATGGCTTTACTTTGTTTCTATTAGTCAGTTACACTGACATAGACCATGAAACAGTATCTAACTTATTACAGGCTTGGGTAAGAAGTAAGCTCAGAGGCTGTCCCCTAGAATCACTTAAACCCATTTAAATCACACATCACATGTTTGCTTGCAAGTCTCATCGTGAGCTTTCTGCCATCCCTCCATTTCCCTCTCTGCTGTTGAGCAAAGTAGTTTCAAGAAAGTCTCCTGGTTTGCTGCATTCACACCATTCTCACTATTAGGTTATTAAAGTGTGTCAAGTTTAACTAGATTCCTCCATGACTATTTATGACTCTATTTAATACATTTTTTATGTGAACAGCCTCCCTAGAAATAACCATTTTGTCCAATAGATGTTCAAGCCTTTAAAATAGTCTGCACCATTCTAAGAGTAACAAATTCAGTTTCTGGAAGCATCAGCTTAAACCATAATAGTCGGGTAAGTCACTATAGTCAGGAAACCACTTAAAGTTTTAAAAACTGCTTATTATTCTAAGAAAATATCAGCTCTGTTTGATTTCCATCACAGCACCAAGGAAAGGAAAAATGGGGCCTTCAAAAGAAGTGAAACTAATTTTTAAATGATTAAGGGGACGTTAAGCAGTGTTTGATGATCAGGGGCAATCATTACTTAGAGTAAATTGACTAATACTTCTGATAAAATTAATAAATGAACATTTTAGGATTTTTAAACATTTCTATAAAAACCCTTGTCTACTCTCCTTAGGATAATTAAAAAAAAAAAAAAAAGAACAACTGGACTGTGAATTACACAGAAAAAAAAATTCTTTTGTGTTTATAAGATAGCCAATTTTATGTAAATTTTGATTTGATCCTTCCCAGATCTTTGCACTCCCCTCAACATGATTTTTCTTAATTAAAACCACAGTGGAGTGATTCATTTAGGGAAGATAAAAGCAGAGTCCAAGGGTCAGCACAATGACATAGTGGAAAGTGTCAAATGTTGTCCCCTGATATTTTCAGAGTTTAGAGGCGACTATTTCCTGGTTTAGTTCTGCCCACAGATCTCCCATAGAAATTCAGAAGAACTGATGAACCCTTTCAGTGTATCAAAAAGAGGCTGTGTCCCCAGAGAATGGTTTCATTGAATTGTTTGACTTGTACATCTTCCTCTTCAAAATGCTTAAGTTCTTGGCCAAGGTTAAATTACCTCATTTTTGTTATGGGAACAAATCTCCAAAATAGATTCATCTTCAACTGATAACAGAAAAGGATGGAAAAACTTTTCTGTTGGAAAGGAAACAGATCAAATAAATAAATGTCAAGACAGACTTTAGGGCTGTGAGTAGTAATAGTTTGACTTGCATAGAAGCATTGAGGCCAAATCTATAACCTCAAGTAGGAAGAACATTCTTCCTTAAGAAAATCAGCAATTCAAGGGGTAGAGATTACTTACTACTTAGGTAAAGATAAGAAGAAGAGAATTTAACTCCTTTAAGGGATTTGTTAAGCTTCGTTTAAATTGTGTCTGACTAAAAAAAATCTTCAATATTTAGCTTCAAAAAAATTCCGTATTTAAACTATTCTGACTGAACTGGGTGTGGGAGTGATTCACCTTCTCCAAGGTCACAAAGCTCACCTTACTCCTTGCATGGCCTTGTTGTTGCATCTATTAAATGAGAACACCCAAGGAGGGCACTGGGGTAGCCCTTCAGTTTTAAAGGAGTATTGCTTAACCTTTCAACATAATGATTTAAAACTACAACGTTCTCCTTTTTTTTTTTTTTTATGTTATCATTTAAGTACTTTGGTGAAAGACCAAACATGTTCTGTAAGAAACTGACTTCCCAAATGGTAGCTAAACATCTTCTGATTAAAAAAAAAAAAAGAATATGCAGGACAGATATATGCATATGCAGAGCTGCATTTTAACTGAGAGTCTAATGGCCATTTCAGATGTTTGTACCACTAGCTAGTAAATTCAAATGTTTGTGGTAAAAGACAGTGTGTTAGAGGTCTCAAGATGATTTCATTATCCTTTCATGTTCTTCGTCACTTACTAGTTTCTGAAATCCCTGTGTATGTCTGAGTACAGAGTTAAGGTCTGGGTAGACATTGGGAGGTAAATAAATTCAGCTACTTTGAGTTACACAAAGAAGGAGTAATAAGGTTTTTTAGGGCTTCTTTCCTCATTTATTTTATGCTTAGATATAATAAGAATGACTGAAATTTTAAAATAAATACTTGTTTACCTACAGGAAGAAATAAAAAAGTTAAATCTGAGGAAAAAAATTGGTTTAAAACAGCAATGTTAGAAAAAAATGGAGCATATGAGTGCAAATATCTAACATCTTTATATCCAAGATTTATGCTCCATGTAAAATATGAAAACAAAAGTTATCAACTAAAGGAGAAACTGCTGTAACACAATTATGAATGCTAAATTAGTTATATTTACATATAGATATAATATAAAACATAATTATATTTAAATAATATAAATTATTTTATATTTGTAGAAATCAGATTCACGTGTTGCTCTTTTAAGATATGAAAGCTGGAAGATAAGGTAAGGTTTAGTAATTTCAAATCTAATATTAATTACAGTATCATTTTTTTGGTAGTATGTATCAAGTTTATAAAGTCTGTTACATCTATTATTGGCAGTGTATATGGGTTTTTTTATATAGAATGAAGTGATATTTCTCTATTTTCTTGACTCCAAATAAGTCATCTAGCCAATGACTACCCTCTGGGGCTAAAAACCACCGCACGAGGGCAAAACCTCCATAAATCCTGCATTAACATGAAAAGATTAATAAAAAACATAACTCAAAAGATAACGTGCTTTGCAGTAGTAACCCTGGAAGTCTGAGTGAAGCATAAGAACAATGAAAATTGGGAAAGTAAATCTTGAAAAGGTATGGCATTGAAAAAGACACCAATAACCTACTTCTCGTAAGTTTGGTATTAATCTCCAGTAAATTCTTAAGAGCACTTATATTTTAAAAAACGAGAGCATTTTCCTGTGCAGGCACCACTGTAAAAAAATTCCAGAAAAATAATGTTCTAGAAAATATATAACATATGTAGGCTAATGTTCTTGCCACAAAGGTTGGAATCTTTTCTGTATAATTATGAATTTGATAATACTGAAATTCCAATTGGAATGATTATTAAGGCCAAGCAAGGGAAATTGCATTAAGAGTAAAATGCTGGGCACCTGGGTGGCTCAGTTGGTTAAGTGACTGCCTTCGGCTCAGGTCATGATCCTGGAGTCCCAGGATCGAGTCCTGCATCGGGCTCCCTGCTCAGCAGGGAGTCTGCTTCTCCCTCTGACCTTCCCCCCCTCATGCTCTCTCTCTATCTCATTCTCTCTCAAATAAATAAATAAAATTAAAAAAATAAAAAAAAAGAGTGAAATGCTAAGGCTGATTCTCATATTAGTTTGATGGCCAAGCTTAAATGGGTGACTGCTAAAACATTTAGAATACTGACTTGGAAAAGTTTTAAATTCTGAACCTTCTGAATTTTATCTACATAATGCCCAATTTCTGCATTTTTGGAAACATGGGACAGTGTCACTGAGATTTTAAGCTATTATCTAAACTAATTTCAAATGCAACCATCAAACAATTTCAGAGTCAGAATCAGGACTTATAATATAAGACTTTTTTGTTGATTTTTCTTTTTTTCTTTCTTTTTTTTTCTTTCTGTCATTTGAAGGATCTGAATTACGCAGGATTTTGTAAAAGGATGTCCTATTGCCAAGGCAGTAAAATCCTCACCACACATGAGATGTATTTCTTCATTAAATACTTGAAATATTCTTTATGGATCACCAGATTCCCCAAGTATCTGAATGTAGCATAAAATTCTTGTTATCAGAAAGTTGCGGATGCTCCATGTAGTTCAGATCCTCTAGTCCCTCAGGCTATCAGCCCAGAAGTCTCCAGTTCTAGTCATTTGTTAATGATCAACGTAGCATTCATTTGATCCTGCAGTATCAGACTGCTTTACTACCAGGAGATTATAGAGCCCACCTGCAATTGCTATGTTTAGAAGTGAACAAACAAGCTGCTCAAAATATCTAGTGACTTGCAAGGTCACATATCTGAAGATAGTTAAAACATAAAAATACGTGGTAAACCTTTGGAAGAAAAATAGAGACATCCTAGTGATATCTTTTAGTCATACATTTTCTTTCTTCTTTCCTACCTTCCTTTTCAGAGGATTATTAGAGTATTTCTCATACTGCTTCCAAACCTTTGAAGAATAAAACTTATTTATGTTGCTCACAGGTAGATGATCATGTGGACTGGCTGACACTTTTAAATACAATTTTTACTTTACATTGTTTGATTCAAAAACAGATATGCTGTCCTAAAATGATTCACTTCTCTTTTAATCAGTGAGGGCGAGGGGTGGGCAGGAGGTTACAAATGGCATTCAAGTGCCAGAATCTACCTATCTCCTAAAAAAATAATGTGCTAATAAAAAGTACATCAAAAGGAAATTATAGTTGTTAAAAGGAGATTAAGTAATAGAGACTACTATTGCCCTTTGAAGGCAAATTTCTTTCTAAATCCTGATACAGTTATGAAAACTTCAAGTACATTAAAATCCAATGGCATTTGAAGAAACATGGCCAATCAAACACACTGTTTGATCAACTAATTTTAGAAACGATGAAGGAGATGATAGACTAGAACATAAATATGTAGGATTTTGGCTGAAAGTTGACTATAGGTTCTGTCAAATACTGAAATCTATTTTAGAAAAGTCCAGCACCAGTTTCTCTGTTTTTCCCTTGTATCATACTAAATTATACCCAGGGCAAATATTCGTTTGAGATTTTTACCTACAAACTAGGTGAGTGGTAATGTATTATTTTACAAAAACAAAAATCAGTACTCTAGATCCTTTTTGTAATAATTCAGTTATATAAATTTAAGCTTATTTTAACCTAGTCAGATTACCTGAGGATATTTTCTTTTTTTTTTTTTTTTTTAAGATTTTATTTATTTATTTGAGAGAGAGAATGAGAGAGAGAGAGCACAAGAGGGGGGAGCGGGAGAGGGAGAAGCAGACTCCCCACTGAGCAGGGAGCCTGATGCGGGACTCCATCCTGGGACTCCAGGATCATGACCTGAGCTGAAGGCAGTCGCTTAACCAACTGAGCCACCCAGGCGCCCTACCTGAGGATATTTTCAAAGCTATTTTAAAATTATAGTCTTGTAACTCGTAAACATACTGTAAACTCGTGAGGAAACTTCACTTAGGGTCCAAGATTTCTCATTCACTGAACACTTCAGAGCATCTGATCGTTCCTCTCCTGTTGTTATTTTATAGTATACTTTGAATTGTAGTTGTACTTTGACTTGCCATATATATCCCTCTTCCCACAACATATCATGCGACTTGTGAATTAAAATTGCCTTATTATCTTTCAAGGTCTTAAGTGACTTGCATTTAATATGTTCTTCAGAAGCAATTTTTGTTTTGATTAAATAAACATAACTGATGCATTCTTTCAAATGATATTAAATTTAACAACAATACAAACATTGCAAAGACTCAGGGAATAACAGAGCTCACATGGATGCTCCTGATTTTTACTGACAATAATTCAAGTAATAGAATGTCAAACCTTCTTGAAGATTTTATTTTAGGAAAATATGATTCCATCATGTTGCTGTTACTTTTTTACCCTAAAAACTATCAGACCGATTATTGGAAGTGCTAACTACTTAGATGTCTAAAATAAATATAAAGTTCTCCCTGTAGCTCTGGGATTTAGGTCTAGCCTCGTAGGCTTTCTAAGTATGAATGTAGTCACCAGATGAATTCTGATAATTATAATGATCAGTAGGCATTTATTAATATTTTACATGTTGCCTGATAGATCCTATGCAAAAATGCAGACCAAGATGGGGTTAATGCATAGAAGTAAAGTAAAGAGAGCAGTAAACAAACTAGATGTGCTTCAATTTCAAAACAGCATTGATTTCAAAGAGGAAAACAAGAGTTATTGAATAGCCACCCTCTGTGTATCGTTTAAAGCAAAATAAAGCCGAGAACCAAGGCAGATGTGCTTGATTGTAGGGCTGCAAAGCAGGAAGTGGAAACAGGGTTGAGATTGTTATAAAGCAAAGCTGTGTGTGTCTTTCACCTCTCACTTTGAGGCCTGAGTGGTAAAATGCCACAACTTTTAAAAAACTTCCCTTTCATGGCAATCGACTGAAAAAAACCCAAACAAAATAAAACAAAAGAACAACCTGGCAGTTAGGTAGAGGTTCCTGTGTACATCATTGTATGAAGAAAGAACCAGATGAATAAAATTCCTCATCTTGTCGAAAACAATACTCTTTAACCTGGAGTGAACTGACTAGCAATGCCGACACACGCTCGCCCACCCACACACACACACACACACACACACACACACACCCCTCAAAGAAGTCATTTAAAATGAAAGAAAGGCGATATTTTTTTTCTTCAAATTCTGATTAGTGAGGATCCACCTTCTTCAAGTTTCTTTCAAAAATTGAGATACAACATGAGAGAATAACAGCCTTCAAAATACAGTTTATAACCGAAGACTTGAAGAGGCAGGTTGTATTGCTCCTTGCTGGATTAAAAAAAAAAAAAAAAAAATACTGTTGCTGCTATTTGAGGAAGTGGTCTCTGAGAGAAGGAAGGGTTCTACACAAAGAAAGATGTCCTGGATTACAGTGCATTTTCTTCTTGAGTTACTCTCAGATTTTTTTTCCCCATTGACTCATTCAAGGTCATACTCAACAGAAAGTCAACTGGGTAAAGGACCACAAGCGACTGTTCTAAACATCAGCATATCTTACAGCATGAACTACATTTGAGATAAGCGACAGATAATCTCACAAAATTGGTTGGTTTACCAAATAGTGTACTATTCGCCTCCCCGATATTTATTAAAGTGGAGTGTTCCCCTAATCTAATTGTTGCGATCACTTTATTTTCCCTATGTCCTCCTCCCAAGACAAGCTTTTGTTTTAGAGTATTACATCAGTTCCTAGAGAACTGAGATTATGCTTACTCCGATTACATTATTTTCTATTCTTGAAGCACGATGTCTTAGTCTGAGGACTTGAGCCTACTTTCTGAGTATCTTCATCTGTTTCTTAATACTAAAATGAGAGAGGAGGGGAATGTGCCCTGGGATGGTCATCAATGAACTTTAAAGAATCACACATTCACAATTAGCTCTTTGTTATTTTTGCCCCTACTAAAGCATTAGTATGAAGCCTCGATTCACTGAAGCAAATAAAAGATCGCTTTCTCTGCGCTGGATATTATCCACCATTTTCACTGATTACTAAGATTAGATAATTTGATTGCATCGGGTAGGTGTCTCTTTCCTTCAGCGCTTCTCTCCATAGATTGTTTTTAATGCTAAAAGAGCAAGATTTGCACTAGAGAATTAGTTTTAGGTAAAATGTACACAAAAGCCTGTGTTTCCATTCTGCTCTGACTTTGCATTGACTAGGAACGCTGTAACATCTTGATAAGAATTTTTGGGTGTTACTTGAAAGAGCATAGCATGCTTTCTTTGCATATTAACATATAAAAGATTTAATAAAGAGCTGGGAACTAATACTCTGTCTCTCTGGGGTTAGTAAACAGCTATCACATTTAATTGTCTGAACCTGAGGAAATCTCACAGGATTTGATGTTGGTCTATGTATTGGAGATGATGCTCTGTACCTCCTTGACTCCAGGAACCCACTTGCTGTCCCAATAAAGAGATATTGTTGGTTAGGCAAGATGCGTACCTTTCAGAATAATTATTTTGTGGGCAATGTGCTCAGACACTAGCCCATTTTTTTCTATGTTTTTTAACGAGTGTGCCAAACATATCTAAAATGATTTTCTGTGTAGGGTGTAGAACAATGTCACATACAGCAAAATCTATCTATGGCAATGAATCTACAGGTTTTATCACAACACCTTCACGGCTAATTGTGCGTGGAACTTGTGGGTGGCCTCAGCCTGTGTGGGACTTCAGTGAATCATAAATATATTGCTGGGAGAATACAGAGTTGGTAGCCGTATATGCAAAGGAATATTTGATGTCCCGGACCTGTCACAGCACTGAGCAAAACAGAAAAGGGGAGGGGTAGGGTTGCTCTAGACAGGAAGGGGTAGGAAAAGTTAAAAGACCAGGATGGAGACAAGTATGTCTGTTTGTTTCACTGTGGTCCCTTAGATAGAGTGAATAATAGTTAATAATAAGAACTTGTGCTTACATAGCTTTTGAAACATGCCAGGCACTGTTCTAAGTGCTTCTACAAATGTTAACTTTGGTAATCCTCACAGTAGGAAGTGAGTACTAATATTCCTCCTATTTCATAGATGAAGAAACTAAAATAGAGAGAGTTCAAGTCATTTCAGTTCAAGTGACTAGAACGCAGAATGAGCCTATGGCTTCCCAGGCTTACGCAAGTGTGTTCTTAGCTACAGCAATGTACTGTCTTTCAAATAGGCACAGCTCACAGCCACCTGTGAGCCCTCATAAAATTCCCATTTTATATTGACTATATCCTAGTCTTTTCAATAACACATAGGAAGACTTTTCCCCAAATTCCCACGTCTCTGAAGTGTCCCCCCCTCTTTTTTTGCAATCGGTAGCCATAACCATTTATGTTTCTAGTTATTTTGCAAAGTGAAAGTATGTTCTTAAAAACTGTTTTATGATAAAAATAATCTGTACTCACTGAGTGAAATTTGGAAAGTGTGAAGGTATAGTTGAGTAGGAGTGGGCCACACCGTTGTGGTTTTTTTTCCCCCCTTAAGCAACTCATTATTAATATTTTGAAATGTTTCCCTGAGAATCCTTTACCATTCATTAATTTATGGTCATAGTAAATATGTAATATTTGCTACTTTTTTATTTAGCATTAAATCAGAAAACAAAATTTCTCATGATTTCAAAACCTCCTCGAAAGTCTGGCTAGATGTTGAATCCATCACATTGATTCATTCCATAACAGTTCAGTACTTTGTTAGCTGCTGTTCTCTAAAATGGAGATGTAGCTGGGAGCAAGACATGTTCTGTCCTCATGAAGTTGAATCTCCAGTGAGTCTGACAATAAACATCTAACTAAACATAATCTGTTTAATAATAGGGGTCTCTGTTCTGACTAATAAGTAGAAGGGTTTAACTTTTAAGAAATTTGTTTTCTCTGAATAAAGGGAGTAGAATAAAATGATACACTTTACCATTCCAGTGCTGGGCAATAATGCTGAAGAGTGTTTTTGTTTTTGTTTTTGTTTTAACTTTTTTTTCACTAGCAGGGGATGCTTTCAACTTAAAATAAGTTGTGGCAATGAAAATGTGGAAATTTAGAGATCGTCCTAAAGTTTCTACTGTCTGTGGCTCTTAGAGTACAAATATTTATGTTCAAAACTAGTCAAGATTAAAAGGAAACTCATTTTTAAACCAATCTATGCATCATTTAATGCAGTCACATTTTTCACTTTTAATGTTCCATGTTACTAAAATATTTTGGTCCTAGGATGTATCTTTTTATGATACATTCCTTAAGTTCTGCCTAAACTCTGAGCACGGTGCCCTAAACATACTAAATGTTTTTTATAAGAATGCGATTGCACTGAGTTGTCCTGAATAATATAATTAAAACTAAGTTCTATTTTAAAAGGCTAAAATAGCAAAAAGACTACCAGAATTTAGTTACCTTGTAATGAAGAGCCACATTTCGTTTCTGATTCCTTCAGAAATTCAGTAAATGTAAATAATTTATTAAATTATCCAATTATGCATACATCCAGCCAACAAAGAAATATTTATTGCTTTGGATATCCACAATAATTTAATTTTATGCAACAGAAGAAAGGGGCACATGGTTTACTTTTCAAATGTACTAGAATAAAATTATTGAAATAAGAAAATTTTAGGCAAGAAATTGTCATGCTGATAGTGAAAATTACTTCATTATAGTCTTTATAAAAGGTAACTGAATTATGTCGATCTCTATTTAATCAAGAGTCTATGTTAGTTACATATAATGAGCAATCATTTGTAAAACAAATTTGTTGAATGGAGTGCTGATTTTAATTATTTTTCATTTTAACTAGTTATGTTTGTGTTTATCCTCGCATGAAAATGTATGGATTAAATAAAATCTCCAGTGTGGATATATATCTGATTACATGACGGAAGTGTCTGGTTTAACATGTTCTTTCTCAATGGATTCTGGTGTAGCCTAGCTCCACAAAGGGGTTGAATGTTTGTTACACATACATGTGCGCATGTGCACACACACACTCACACACATCCCTAGCCTCATCTACACATTCATGTGGATATAGACAAACAATCTGCTCCAGCTCATTTTAATATTTTATTTACATTTATATCTGTATAAATATGTCCTCAGCTATATGAGTTGAAAAGCAAGTGGTGTTATCCCATGTACGTGGATAGAGGTGTGGTTGTATTTAACTTTTATGGGAACTTTTGGTTGGCAACCTTGTATCCTTTGCTCAGAGTAGCCACTTCATATCTACATTGTTGTTCAGCAACTCTCAGTTATGTTCTTATCCCACTTAACTCTCCTTCCAGCTTTGCCATTCTTCTGTCCAGGTAGGAGCGAATTGTCTGTGGGTGCCTAGATCAGCAGTATCGGCATCACCTGAAAGCCTATTAGAAATAGGACCTCAAGCCCCCCCACAAACTTTCTGACCCAGAATCTGTATTTGAACAAGATCTGCAGGTGATCATTCTGCACATTACATTTTAATAATCAGTATCTATATTGTCACCATCCGTCTTCTGCCAGTGCTTTGTCCAGTGGAGCTGTGTTAGAATAGACATACCCTATAAGCGTAGAAGCACACTCCTCAGTGTCATTGCCCTTCGTGTTAAGAACACATCACTAGTTCTGCTCATAAAGCAGATCACAGATAGAACTGAGTGTCACAATGCAGGAAATTTGGACACTGGGAGGACTCTGCAGGAATTTGGGTTGAACTGGAACCTAATTGTCCATACACAGCTTACTGCATGTTCCATGCTCCCAAAGTTGGAGGCATGTTATAAACCAATGAATCGAATTTTTATAAGTAACAGATGATGGAGTGTCCAGGACTTCTGAATCTTGCCATAGAAGCCAGTTCCCATTGCCATTCAGACTTGTTCAGCTTCTTTGCCTGTCAAAGTATAGTCGGCATTATATTCTAGTGGCAGCTTTGGAAGTTTCCATTTGCTTACGTTTCCATGGGATTTTTTTTTGTAGGAGGTTAGCAGTTCAAGTGCTTTAAGAAATCATGAAGGAAGTCAAATCATCTAGAAAGAGATCTATGCTTCCTTTCTTTGTCCCTATTCCCCTCTGGCCTCCATTGAATTATCTGTGTCTACTCTGCCCACTTCTTTGGGAAGAATTCTCTCAGCTCTGTTAGAAGCCAATAAATTAAATAAAAGCCAGCTAGCTCTTTAGAGTTCATAAGAGTTTTCATCTCCTTGAGGTTTTGAAAAGCTCTAGTATTTTACCCCTATTTTTTTTTAAAGATTTTATTTATTTATTTGACAGAGAGAGACATAGCAAGAGAGGGAACACAAGCAGGGGGAGTGGAAGAGGGAGAAGCAGGCTTCCCGCGGAGCAGGGAGCCCGATGCGGGGCTCGATCCCAGGACCCTGGGATCACGACCTGAGCGAAAGGCAGACGCTTAATGACTGAGCCACCCAGGTGCCCCACCCCTACTTTTAAAAAATTTTAATTCTAGTTAGTTGACATACAGTTCAATATTAGTCTTCAGGAGTAGAGTTCAGTGGGTCATCATTTACATATAATGCCCAGCGCTCATCATAACAAGTGCCCTCTTAATACCCATCCCCCATCTAGCCCATCCCCCACCCACCTCCCTCCATCCACCCTCAGTTTTTTCTCTATAGTTAAGGGTCTCTCATGGTCTGTTCTCCCCCACACTTTTTTTTTTTTTAAGATGAGGGAGCTGAAATTTGGACAGAGGGGACTATAAGGAAGAGGCCAGAGGGAGAGTTGGCCTCCTGTCTTTGACTCTAAATGCTTCACTCTTTCCCCCTGAACCCAGCTTGCAATGGCTGTTTGCATCTCTGTGGGAAATGAAATTACCTGTTGCTTCCTATGAGCCTCTTTGCATTTTCACCCTCAGTTTTAACTCTAGATTTAAAGGTTTTGTGAAGAATGTCTCCCATTGGAGCCCACAGGAAGTTCATAGCAAGAGGTTCTTCCCAAGTCATTCCATCCTACCACCTGGGCTTGACAGCTACAGCCCTGATGAGGTCAACTCCCATCACTGTGTGGTCAGGGGAGGCACTAAGCGTGGTTGAGGGAAGAAGGAGATAGTCTCAGGGGCTGCGTTTGTGTGTACAACTGTGTACAGAATGAGATATTCCAAGTTTTACCCAGGTTATCATGACTTTTTTTTTTTTTAACCAACTTGTCCTTTTAGAAGAACCAAGAAATGGCAAGGACTGGTATACCGTGTAATAAAACTTGTGTCCTATTCAAAAGCTGTAATGCAGAGTATTTATGGGTTCTACATAATCTCTAAATATTCTATTAGAGTGGACTGCCCAATAGAAAGAAAATTTGCAGAAATCATATATTGAATTTAATGATATCAAGAGCATAGCACTGTTGCAGTAACATTTCACATTCTCTTACATATTGTGCTTTTGGTACATTTTTAATAGCTGTATAGATATCGTCAGAAGTTAGAGGGATTTTGTTGGAAGTGCCCATGTATCATTACATCACCAAATGACAGAAGAACTCATGGGGGAAAGATTCTTAGAGCTGTCAGAGTAAAATCTTTACTCCTTTTGAACAACCAATTTAATATTATACTGCTAAACGTATGACTTTAGTAAATGACCATGACCTTCAGCTATGGTACAGACTTCATGACACACATTTACTTGTAATAACTTCCTTTCTGGGAAAATGTGTTTTTACTAATCTATATTTTTTCCAACAGTGTAATTGCTGTATCAGTTTAATTTTATTTTCTCAAGACACATCAAATGAGTTTAGGAGTGAAGAACAAAATGGATAGATAGATCTATACACAGGTAGGTAGATAAAATATGCTAGATAGAAAAATAAAGAACAAAGCACATACCGTTCATATATGGAAACACAGAATCAAGTTAGCTAACGATGTTACCATATGTAAAGATATTGCTGTGGAGTACAAATTAATGTTTTTATAAACTTGGATTAGCAAAAGTAATCTGTATGAATTATTTTAAATTATTTAGTTTGGTAGCTTGTTCAGTGGAAATAAATGATTCTGTGTGGGCCTAGAACATTCCCTTCTACCTGGTGACAACTACTGTTCAATGTAGCTACAGTTTAGTTGCTGCTTAAAACAAAATCGTAACATTGTTACTAACTTCCATATACCTTTACTTTTAAGTAAAACAAAACTACTGGAATGCTTTAATTGACTTCACATTATTCATGGTATTATGTAATATATATAGCCTCCTATTCTTCATGCTGTTCTACATATTTTTACAAATTATTTGGCTGTAAAATTACAGATTTCATTTGAGCACAAAAGTGTGGGGAATGAAGAAGATGCAAGATTAATCACTATATGAACCTTGTATCCATTACATAAAATCTAGAGATACTGAAGTTTTCCTCCCAGATATTAGTTAGAAGATTAAAGTAAGTCAGATATAGACACAAATGTGTCAGAAAACAGGACATATGGCTGTTCAGCTAGAAAAGACTTCAAATGGTAAATATTTTGTAAAAGAAAACGTGTTTGTGGGAACGAAGTGTGTTGCCCTGTAATTTGTGTAGCAGTTGATTTGAGAACACTTTTTCACTTTCTGGTTTGCTTGAGGTCTTTCTCCTCCCCACTTTCCACTGGCCAGGGTTTCTCTTCGTGTTGTATTTATTCTTTCTTTGAGTTCCTTTGAGATACTTAGGTGGTTAAAAAATGACATCCCAATGCCTTAGATTCAAAATAAAAATAAAAATGACTGCTTTTATTTTTACATCCCTAAAGAAAAAAGAAGGCAGGGAGGGGAGGAAGGGAGCCTCCTTGATTAGATGAGTACATACTATAATTGTCTCTACTCTACGTGCTCCTTAGATTGTTGTTCCAAGATGAAAAGGGTTTCTTAGATGTATTCTTGAGAGCTTGATTGCACTGAATCTCCCCCAAAATACCATTTGAGTATTGATTTGCAGTATGAATCAGTGCTTCATTTGAACAGAAAAGTAATATTTGAAATTTAAAGCAGTACTTTGGGATTGGGACTATTTATTTGGGACTATATATTTGTGATTCATCAGGAAGGAAAACAAAGCACATGAATCCCCTAACCTCACACTCATGCACATTCACTGTCCCTCTCTCTCTCTAACACACACACACACTCACCCATCCACACACATACATTTGTTTCCAGGTTTTCATAGCAGAGTCTAATGGAATAATTGCCATTAGAGAGATTACATTATTCTCAGGGGTCTTACAATAGGAAGTTTCACCTGCAATTTTTTCCATGCAACTGTAGAATTTGGTATTCTTGTTAGGGCATTTAAATATACATGCAAGATGCTTTCTTCATTCCTGTATTCATTTACTCACTAATTCTTAAACAATTTTAGGACCTCTAGGCTATGCTAAGAATGATCCAAAGTGTTATAAGTACAAAACTGAACTACATAAAACCCTTATTCACTTTCTCTGTAGCAGAATTTGAAAGGAATTATTATAAATAAAGGAAGTAATAAATTAAATATGTATTAAGTGTTAGAGCACAAAGTACACTATCTTTATGTTATAGTGGGGCAAGTGGAACATAAATGGAGTTGGCAACTGGGACATTATGCAGTCTAAACTTGTTTCCAAATCAGTTCCTTAATCTGTAAAATAGAGATTACAACTCCTATCTCTCATAGTTATGATCTAGATCAAATTAGAGAAAGTATCTAACACATAGGGTAGGTACTCAGTTAATGTTTGTTTTCCTCTATCACTCTCCCCACCACTGCCTTGAACATATGATATTTAATCCACTACTGGTTGACTAGCTTGTTTCAAGCAGTTGGCCAAAAAATGGAGGTATATCTGAAAAAAAAAAAAAAAATGTGAATGGTCCAGGACAAAGCAACTTCTTTTAGCAAAATCTCAGCAAAAGATATTTCCAACAAAATGACAAATGGTTCCAGGTTTAGCATTGCATATATTGGAATTAATGACTATCTCAAATAATTTATTAGCCACACACCATCCTTCTCTTTCACAAATGCTGTAAGTTCAAAGCACTATTGCAACCATGAGAACTTGGCTTGTTGACAGTGAAAAAAATGACTCCACAAGAATCTAGGGAGTTCTAACATCTAGGGACTACCTGAGGACCAATCTGTTGGTTACTCAACATATGTCTCACAATTCAACTCAGAGAGACTTTGTGGCCCACCAATGGGGTTGCAGAAGGAAGGGAGAGATTTAAAAATGCATATATGTTAAAGGATGCAAGTTGGGCCAAGTATAACAGAACTTGGCCGATACTGTCCCTAAAATGTCTTCAGTCACATCTTGCCAGTTTCCTGGACAAGGGGCCTTAAATTATTATAACTTGTGAATAAACTATTCGTGGTGAGGAAGGGTGAGGTCATTTGAGGAAACTGAAGCTCTCCTTGGAAATCACATTAGGCAAAGTGCTATTACACACTATTGGACAGGGAGCTGTTATTTCCAGGTGATAGTAAACCATATTTGCAACAAACAAAATTATTTACTTGAAGACCTGTGATCAGGGAATTACTGTTGCCTTAATGATAGATTATAGTCTTAGCTCAATTTTTATAATTCTAATCAATGAGGAGTTCTTTGTTATGAATCAAAATCTTGCCCCTTCCTTGTCTTCCTTGGTTGTTATCCTCTAGTTATTTTTCAAGTAGTTCTCATGTCCCTCTGGAGTTTGCTATCTTCTTGATCTTGCTCAGTTTTTCCTACACAAGGAATCGTTTGGCATCCACTCATGACTGAGGTTGATCTTCCCCAGACAAAGTCCTTGAGCATGTGGTGAACACAACTAATGCATAATTTGACTGGCATGGAGTAGAGTGTCCACACACTTTAATTCTTTATTCAGTTCAAGGCAAATATAACTTACAAATGGAAGCACTATTAAATTGTAGACTTGTGCTGAGTCCATGATCAACCAAAATCCCTAAGTTGTGTGTGCAATTAATTTTTATCCTTTTCAATCAGAGTCTAACATTTATTCAATCAATTAGATGTGGTCCATTCTTAGAGCTGTTTAGTTCATTTTATACCCAGATCCTGTCAAACAAATCAAATTCTCCTCAAATACATTCTTATTTTAATATTCTATCTGTAAGCAAACCCACTTTTATTTGAACTTTTAAGGAATGTTATTTTTCCTAGCCGTTGTATTTGAGACATTTTAACTTGAAGGGTTAATATATTTCCGAAGGAAAATAGGTAATGTGATCTATAGAAATCTCAGGTCTTACAAACCTGGAAAGATTTGGTATTATAATGTTTTAATGTTTCCGGGTGTTTGGGGTTCAGTAAAAAAACCTCAGTCATACTTTGCCCAAAGCAAGTCTTAAATTTTTAATTATGTGTAATAAATCCAGGCATATTTAATCCATATATTTCATGATTCATTTACACTTCAATCACTACATTGTTGTTTTTGAAGAGACATTTGATGTCTATAAGCTCTTTGAGCCTTTAAAATATGCTTATAAAACCAATGCCTCCCCACATGCCTCCCCATGCACGTACACATTATTTGAAATAGATCATTATATTTTGTCCAGGGTAAAAAAAAAAAAATGCCTATACTTGGGGTGTGGTGTTAACTTTTGTATTACATTTGGCTATATATTGTACTCAGCTAAAAATCATTCCTATCTGAATTCTTCGTTTACAAAACACATTAAGGTTTAAATGTTTTAAATTACCATTTTAGAGACTCTTATGGTTAACCACAAACAAACAACAAAAAAAAAAGTTGTTAAAAATCTAGAAGAGGATTTATTAGCCTTACACTTCCTTTCGTCTAACAACTTCCCTACAGAAACACCGCAGAGCCCATCCCTGTCCTTATCTCTTTTCTGATGTTTAGAGCAAAATATCCAACTGCCTGCTTCACTTCTCCACATGGGTGCACAAATTCAGTATGTCCAAATTGAGATATCTTTGATGTCCCATATCTCTGCTACCCACAGTCCTCTACCACATCCCCAAATATCCTCTTTTCCTTTCCAGGTTTCTAATTCTTTTTCTTTTCTTTTTTTTTTTTTTAAATTTTATTTATTTATTTGCAAGAGAGTGAGAACTAGAGAAAGAGAGGGGACACACACAGAGAGAGAAGGGGAAAGAGAAGCAGACTCCCCGCAGAGCGGGGAGCCCGATGCGGGGCTCGATCCCAGGACCCTAGGATCACAACCTGAGCCGATGGCAGACGCTTAACGACTGAGCCACCCAGGCACCCCTCCAGGTTTCTAATTCTAAAAATGCTATTAGCTATCTACCCAGTTGCCCACTTGAAAACTTGGCGGAATTATGAGATGGGAGAGGAGAATGCTTACATTTTATTCTGGACATTACCTACATCATGAGATCTTAGGATTTCCAACTCTTAAATACTTCCATAATCCACCCAATTTTCTTTACCCCTCCCTCCACAACTTGAATTCAAACTTCCATGTCTGAAATACCTTCATAGAATTCAAAACACTGAATCAGATTGAAGAGCACCAATAAGTATCTTTCCAACCCTTAGAGTGTCATCACACATATAATCATAAGCTAGAAGATACATTAGGTAGCTTCTGGATAGACAACCTTATTTTCTGGAAAAACAAAGTTAGATAGAGCTATCATGAACGTCCTCTTCTCCCATCCTCCCCTATCCACACATGAGAAAATATTGTTACTTCATCATCTTTGTCAGAAAGGTTGAAGGCGATGAGAATTCTAACCAAATTGCGTCTTAGGACCTGGTTTCAATATGACCTAAGCATTAGAACTATGAATACTGCCCACCAGATCAGATTGCACAGCCCACTGAACAGACATCAGGCACAGTTTGCTTGTGGCCATTTAGGATGAGCTTGAGCACATTCCTTTTGGGGGAGTTATTGTTGTCTTAGCTGCCCTCTTTAAAAGATGTAGAGTACCCCACAAATGATAGCATTGGAGACCCTAAGGCTTTTTGAATCAGTTATTTTTTTTCTTCCACCCCGATGAGAAATATGGGGTCTCCCAGCATTGTGAAACACCAAGAAGAGGAGAGGTTAGTGAAAAGGGGAAAGAAAGTTTGACACAAGAACAAGGAGCACCTGTTCTGGAAGGAAAGATGTTGAGCTATAGAGAGAGAGAGAAAAGTGACATAGAATCCTGCTAAGTACTTAGTAATAGTGCATCTAGTCAATCGATCTAAAGTCTTTAAGACTCAACTGCCTGATCTGCGTAGTCAGAATTTTAAAATTTGCTGTGGCCATTTCATAGGCAATGAATAAACTCATAAGTGATAATGCATATAATTTTTTTAAAAAAAGTATAAGTACAAAGTAAATAATAATTCACAATCCTACCTGGGATTTCTTCTGGGAATTGCTGATGACAGCTGAGTATATAATGAACAGATAGAGGTATTTTGGTGCCCACGTTAAAGGGACGCACTCTACATTTGAAGATAAAAAAGATAAGAGCAATTTCAGAATTTGCCTTTTACACAAAATTTCTTCATATAACATCAGTCTTTCCTTCATACTCATGAAGGTATTAGTTGGAGTTTTGGAAAATATGCACTTAGTTGAACATGTAGCCTTTTTTGGTATATAGATACATTAATGAAATTTCCCAGGAAACAGGAGATTATTTCTCACTAACCTCTGGCTTTTATAAAAATAGACAAAAGTGATTCTAAAAGTGATGAATGAACTCTTGCATTTTCAGTCATTGTTACCCGTTTCCTACCTTTAAGCATCATCAAAACAAGGTACCAGTTTAGGGATTGGAGTTAGTTAAAAAAAAAAAAAAAAAAACCCTCAAATTTTATTTTATCTACTTTTTAGGAATTCCTTTCCTTTTCAGAATAAATACATATGAAAATACTTGTTTATCCTTAAAAGGTAATGGCAGTTAAAGTAATTCTCTATGCTATCAGCATTTAAAAATATAAGGTTATTTGCTTCTCGCCTCTATTATCATGTGTTAAAGTAGTTTATATAATATACTTTTCAGTACCATCCAGAAAAATGTTTTTTTTTTTTCCTTTTTACCTATGCAACATCAATGGAAAGAAAAGTGTTCTCCCAATTTCATAATCCAGTACTGGAATCATGTGGCAAGAGAAATTTCTTCTTTCTCTTTTTTCAGTGGCATAAACCATTTTAATCACATTATTCTGTTTGGAGCAATTGACTACAGACTGAAGCTTGATGCTGCTGGAACCACACAAAGCTTTCAAAAACTGTCTTTCTGTCTCCTTGCTGGGAATTGGGGATCACACCTGTGACCTTCAGGAGCCATAGGTTCAGAAACTCACTCTGGCCACAGGCATAACTGTCCCCATTTTACATCCTGCTGTCCTGGACATCCCCAGGAGCAGTCAGTCCCTGGGGACTCTCTCGGGGAATCCCTGATGGCATGTTCACCTAAGGGGTTTACTGGCAGTCCCTTGACTCACCTGGGAATATCCCAAGGAACTCCCTCCATCACCAAGAGGAGTGTGAAGAAGGGTTCATTATTCTGGTGTTCAAGCTTAGAGTCTTGACCTAATTAACACTTCCTTTCAAGCTCTGTCTTCTTGAAGCCAAGGAGCCTCAAAGACATGAGACTTTGCTGTTTTAAATCAGGTGCACCAGAGACCTCATCATATTTTATAGGTGATGCTACCTCCTCTCCCACATCTGGATTCACCCACAGTTTTGGAGAACAACACGTGCTGGAGAGAGATCCCTAGCCAAAACCTCCAGGAAACGGAAAGAGCCCTGGGTGGCGGGGGCTGACAATTCAGGGAATCTTGTTTTTAATTATATATGTATTTTAGTTTTGAAGTAAGTAAATTAACCTACATATTACAAATAAGTAAATTAGTCTAAGATTAATTGATTTAAGAATGCACGAAAATAGGGGTGCCTGGGTGGCTCAGTCGGTTAAGGGGCAGACTCTTAATTTTGGCTTAGGTCATGATCTCTGGGTTGTGAGATTGAGCCCTGCATCGGGCTCCATGCTGAGCATGGAGCCAGCTTGGGATTCTCTCTTTTCCTCTCACTCTGCCCCTACCCCACTTGTGTGCGCGCTCTTTCTCTAAAAATAAATAAATAAACCTTGAAAAAAAAAATAATGCATGAAAATATATAGAGTAAACTAAAATTGCCCTAGATGAAATTTCCAATTTCATTATAGAGCTTAAGAAAAATATGTGCTTCAGAGGCCATTCATCTTACTTCTTTTTTAAATTTTTTTTATTTGAGTATATTTGACACACAATGTTAAGTTAGTTTCAGGTATGCAATAGTGATTCAACTTCTCTATCCATTATGCTACCCTCACCATAAGTGTAGCTACCATCTTACTTCTAATTAAAGCGACAGTGTAACATTATTCAAATCATGATATTTTGAGAATGAAATGAGGGGTTAATAATAATTGCATAGGAAAATGGATGTAAACCAGGACTTTCCCCCCAAACTGGGATGTATGGTCCCTCTAATTCTACCTGATGGAGAAAAGAGAAGTGAATCTTTTGGGGAATGAGTCACTGGAGGAAAACTTAAACATTCTGTTTGGGGTTCCATGCTTGTGCCTTAAGAATGGAATCTCACTGTTCCATAAAATCATTTAAAAAAATGTGTCATGGAAGATAATGTTTTTGTTATATTTAGAGAAGAAAATGACTGTTTTGATACAATTGCATTTGTTTCAACTAGTTTTTCTATTTCACCTACTTATTTTTATATGTGTATCCTTTACTGCTCCATTGTAAATAACTTGAATAATTTTTTGTTGTTTCATTTCATTTTGTTTTTGAAGTACAGTAAGGAACTATTGGAAGGTAGATTCCATATCTCCAGCTTAAAACTTCTAAATCAGAATCTCTGAAAGTGGGGCCCAAGAATTTCCTTATTTTAAACAATTATCTCCAGTGATTCTTATGCCATAAAGTTGAAGAACCACCACCCCTGAAAAACTACTTTGTAGAGAAAAGTGTTTAAGCTTTGTTGTCAGGCAGAACGTGATGTGAACCTCAGCTCTGCCCTGTCCTGGCTGCTTAATCTTGGGCAAGTGAATCAGTCTGAGCCTCAGGTTACATATCTTGAAACTGCCCTGAAATGGTCTGTAGTTGCCACAGGGACAACATATTATCTGTAAATGAAGCTCGGGCCCAGGGCAGGCAATTGACAAATATTACTCACTTACCCTAGCCCTCTTATTTCCTTGAGAACAGGGGAGCAGCTCATTTGAGTTTTAACTCAGCCATTGTATGCCCCCAGCCCAGCACCCACACTTATTGTAGGACTGCCAACATATTTTGCACAGAGCAGGCACTTAATAAAGAGTATTTTGGGAGAAAGGCAAGTTTGACTGTCACTCTTTCGTGCAGTAAAATACGGTCAATTCTCATCATTTGTGGTAGTTAGGTTCTTTAAAGCCTCCAGGAACACTGACTTAGAGAATAATGAACCACGGCTCCTAAAGGAAATTCAGGGTTAGGTTCCTTTGAGCCTCTAGTCACATATTTTTATCAACCAATCAATGCATAACCTCGTTTTATGTGTGTCTCTGTTTAAAGACATCTCAAAATATATTATTGATTCATTAACATTGAACTCACAGCCCACAGCACTGTAATTCATGCCTGAATGAAGCTTATCTAACATGTATTTTCTCTGTAAGGCTCATTAGAGCCTCCTTGCACTTCGGAACTGGATAGCACTTCAGCTCTATACTTGGGGTCCATTTTAAACAGCAAAATTGCCAACGAAAGACATGAAAGCAAGAAAAAATGTGACACAAACAGACCCCACAAAGGACACTTGTTTACAATATAAGAGCTGAAACAAGAAGGGCAGAATGTCACCTTCTTCAGCCTCAGTTGGAAACATGCACATCCAGGAACTCAAAATTTTTGCTGTTTTGCACATGTCCATGAATGACCATGAGAGTGCTATGAGTATTGATTTGGGGTTACAAATGATTAGCAGTGAGTAGGCAAATTTGTGAATCTGGAATCCATAAATAATGAGGATTGACTGGAGGCCATTGTCCTTAACCCTGATATGATCTTTCATCACAGCTGGGTTACCCAAGTAGATTCCAAGTGGTATTCAAGAGGTCAATTTAGATGGAGAACAAATGACTGCAGGAAATGTAGATAAAAGATAACTTTTCAAACTGTTTCCCCATCGGCAATGTTTGAGTGATACAGGTCCTCTGCCTCCCCTCCACGTTTGGTGCCATCCCTATTGTGGTCATTCTGATAGATGTGTAATGATATCTCACTGTGATTTTAATTTGCATTTCCCTAATAGCTAATAGTATGGCAGTTTTTTGAACAGTTAAACATACAACTCTCATATGACCCAGTGATTGTACCTGTCAACACTTTTTTCCAGGGAACTGAAAACTTTGCTTCCTGGTACCTTTATTTATAATTGCCCCCAAATGAAAATAACCCAAAGTCCCTCCATGTGTGAATGGTTAAGACAAACAAACAAAAAACATGCTATGACCTACCATGGATCACTACTCAACAATAAAAAGAAATACCTATTGATTGCACAACAACCTGAATGAATCTCTAGAATGTTATGCTGAGTGAATAAAGCCAATTTCCAAAGGTTACATACTATATGACTCCATTTATATAGCATTCCTGAAGTGAGAAAATTATAGAAATGGAGAAAAGGTTAGTGGTTGCCATGTGCTAAAAGGGCGTGTTAGGAACGAGAGGGAAGTAGATGTCACAAACAGGGCATGGTGAGGGATCCTTGCCCTGATGGAAACATTCTGTACCTTGACTGTCATATCCTGGTTGTGATATCGTGCCATAGTTTTGGGAGAAGTTACCATCGGGCAGAAAATAGATAAAGGGTACATGCGAGCTCTCTATAGTATTTCTTCTAACTCTGTGAATCTATAATTACCTCTAAATAAGAAGTATAACGAAAAATAATGAAGACACAAAGGAACAAAAAGATGATTTTTCCTTTCCAAGTATCAGTTGATTCTTTGAACTGATTCTTGTTCCCCAAATCACTCAGCAGATCTTATCCTTTAGGAGACTAAGGAGAGACTTAGGTGTTGGTCCATTTGATACAAGATTTTTAAAGGTAACTTATTGAAAATATATGCAGCACACAATTTACTGAAAGTAATAAAACTTTAATGATAATATTGGAGATCTATCATACATTTAGTCACCATACTAAAGCAAATACTTCATCACCTAACTTTCATATCAAAGAAGTTTTTATATGAAATAAAACATACATAATAAAGTGGGTACTATTATTATAATTGGCTCTTTTCAAATGAGGAGGCTTAATGCCTATGTGGAGGTATGGATGACATTCCTAATACTGCATGATTGACTAGGACTACTTTGACTATTGATGACACTTTGGGACCAAAAAGACAAGACCAGATGTGCAAAACCGTGATGTGTTATTATTGATGGTCCACTTCCTGTACAAATCAGAATGCCTGAGGCATAAGCAAAGTCTGAGGATGACACATATTATACTAGTCCATCTTATTCTCTTTCTCTCTCTCTCCCTCTCTCTCTCATACACACACACACGTATGATTTTGCAATATATAAGGAAGGGGCCAACAATAACTATGTGGGATACATAAAGATTTTCTTTCTCTTTTTTGAAGATTTTATTTTTTTATTTGTCAGAGAGAACGAGAGAGCGAGCAGCCGGCAGAGGAAAAAGCAGGCTCCCCGCTGAGCAGGGAGCCCGATGTGGGACTCAGTCCCAGGACCCTGGGATCATGACCTGAGCTGAAAGCCAACGCTTAACCAACTGAGCCACCCAGGCGTCCCAGTAAGATTTTCTTTCTGAAAGGGAAGAGAGTGGGTCTCCTCAGTTGCATCCTGCATTCATTTTCTAAAGCTGCCATGACAAAGTATCACCAACTTGATGGCTTAAACAGCAGAAGTTTATTATCTCATGGTCTGGGAGATAGGAAGTCCGAGACTAGGAATCTATTCCTTCTGAGAGCTGTGAGGGAGAATCTTTTCCATGCCTCTTGCCCTAGTTGCTGGTCATTTGCCGGCCATTACCGGCAACTCTTGTAGAAGCATCACCCTGATCTCTGACTTCACCTTCACATGATGTTCTCCTTATGAGCATGTCTGTGTCCAAATTTCTCCTTCTTAGGAGTACACTGGTCATATTGGGCTAGGGGTCCACCCTATTCCACCAAGTATGTGACCTCACCTTAAATAATTGCATCTGCAGCACATTTTAACTCAGATTCTCTCTCCCATTCTTACCAATGGATGTGAGAGACAAGGCTGTCATTAGGTTATCAAATGAGCTAGGTCCAAGGTGTAATGGTAGAAAATTGTGCTACAAATTTAAAAAAGTAAGCAGACATGTTAATAGCTATATTTTGGCCTTCTCTAAACCAAGAGAATTAAAGTCAAACCTCTGAATTTGCTATATTTGTAAAATTCTTGGGATCAATCTCATAGCTCACTTGCATTAATAATAGAAGAAAACCAAACATTTTCTAAAAATTATTTCCTTTCTAAATGGTTTGCGAGTGCCAGTGTTAATGATTTCAGCTCTTTCGGTGCAGGTAGATTTACTTGACCAAAATTAATAGATTGTTCAATCTGAAATAAGTTTTAAACAAACACTGTAATTCAAACCAAAAGTTATTGAAATAAGAATGTCATTAGAATTAGCCCCCAAACTATTTATCTTAGGGAAACCGACTATATTAAGAAGTAAAAACAAATATCAGAGTGTTTGTGAATGGTCACTACTTTTCATTATGAGCACACTATTTCATTGTGTCCATGGCAAGATCTATGGGAGGGTCGGAGGCCCACACTCAAGCTGACTGGTCTTTTTTAATTGCACAGAGCAGTAATAAATGGAGCAAAAATACCCATCAGTGGTGTAAAACTGTGTAGACCAATACATCGATTGACTGCAGGGTTTTTTCCCCAACTTTTGAAGCAGTTATGCTGACATCCTGTATACATATCCTGAGAAGATTATTCAAAGTGCAAATTAATGTCATCCCCCACACATTCAAACCTCTTCTGACTTGGGTTCTTTTGCCCTCTTACTCGCGTGCACATCAAAGCCATTCAGTGGTGGCAGTGATGGAACTTTGGTGCTTAGGGAAGGTGAATGAACATTTCTGCAGAATGCCACCGTGGAGCCCTGAAGAGACCAAAAATGGGTGGGCGGCTTCAAATGTACGTAGGGGGAAAAACAAATTCTAAGAAATCAGAGAGTTTGGTACCCATTTGGAAAGACAGGAGCTATTTTTAGATGTAAAGAGGATGTGGTGATTAACATGAAGCCTAAAGCCATGTAAATCCAAATACAGCACTTTTCAAGATCAAAATGCATGGTGGCACGTTACCATTCTACCAAAGTATGAGTAGGTAAAGGCAATTATTTTCCATTTTTAATCCAAAACTAGCCCTCAAATATAAATGGAAGATGTTGTATATTATTAGATATTAGGTAGGTAAAGTGACTTTTAAATTGTATTGACACAAAATGCTACAAATGTAAAATACTAAAAACAACCTCCTACGAGAATTATGTGTTTTAAATGTTAGGAGTAGCTAACTCCTAAATGTCATTCGCACAGCTGTCAGGGAGCTAGAATTCTTTTGTTTTGAGTCTTAATAGTCTCTAAATATTCCATCAATACATAGCTATCCACTTTTCACAGATGAGATTCTGGAGCTGTTGACTCAAGTAGAGTATTTTCCTGAAAATACTGCAAATAAAGTTAGGAAATTCTACACCAGGGCTCTGGCCATTGGCTGGCAATGGTTGCATGTATTCCTAAACTGTCTTCTTGTTCCTTTGACTCTCTCCTCCTCTCCCTTCTGTTAACCAGCTTAAGGTCACATCCCTACCCCAGTACAGCCTCAGGTTCATTTAAAGCAGGTTTCAGTTGACAAAATTACAAATGAAGAGCTATTTTATACACTTCTAGGTGAAAGGAAAATAAAAAAGAATGAAAGAAGATAATTTGACAGTTTAACACAAGGCATACCTAGATTTGAAATGACAGATATTACTTAACTTCCCTGAGCCTTTGTCTCCTTTTCATCTATAAAAAATTAATAATGATTTTTACCTCCCAAGTTGTTATGGGAATTAAATGACATTATACATAAGGATTTTGGTGAATGCTACAAACAGCATTATTACTATGATTCTGTAAATAAAATTCTGTGCTTATTACCGTTAATGACACCACTATGGCTCTGATTAAAATTACAAATCCTAGGTTAAAAGTTACAAAAAGGCAAAGCAACAGTAACAGTTTACCTAGATCTCTTCAAATGAGAGAAAATCCCTTCTGGCAGAAAATTGTTAATCAAATCTAAGCACTCCCTTGACCACAACTCTCATTGATGGTGGACTTTTTTCTTTATAGTCACTTCACTTCTGAAGCTAGTTAGTCCATATATTCAGCATAGTCAATGACATGCGCATGCAGTTATCATCATTTCATAAATCCGTCTAGCTATTTATTACTAAGGAATTGGAGGTGAAAAATCCTTTATCTTTTGCCATCTCATTTTTTTGTTTAATGTCTTACCCCCAGAAAAGATCTCCTTAATGAATCTTTTCTCTAAAGCATTTGGAAAAGTTAATAGGAAAATCACTAAATACCATGTTTATTATATAGAGACTAGACTTACCTTCAAAATATCTAGCCTGAGGGGATGGTATCTCTTTTAGTCAAAAATGTCTAATCTGGGCTTTATCTTCTCCATTTGATCTATAGTATAAAAAAATTATTTTTCATCATTATCCATTATTATTTATAAAAAGTATCTACTCACTTCTCCCTGATGATTTTGTTAAGACTGAACTTAGATAAAGCTTCTCTGCTGACCCTAATGTGTGCAGACACTGTAACTCTAATTGTTCAGCTCAAGGAGCATAAACCTCTCTCTCTCTCTCTCTCTCAATCACTCACTCAAATTTTGTCTTTCATGCTTCGCAATAGGGAGATGTGTAAATCCATCATTTCTAAAGAAAAGTGCCACATTTGTAAAGAATCCCTGCCATCTTCCTCAGAGGGATAGTGACCTGGCATCCAGGACTTTGAGACACTAAGATTATCATTCACTTAAAGCAATTGCTTGTTTCACATTCTTTCTGCTAAGACACAGAGAATTACCCGAATCCCTGTCCTACCATAGCAAAAGGAGTATGTGAAGACTGCAGGTCAAAATATTAAATGTATTTTTCCCTTTGGGGAAAGACATTGAACGGAAAAGGAGATATTTTGATACAAGATTCTGATCCCCATATTATCACTTTCCTGGGAAAGCCAACAGACCTTTTATTTTATAACAAAACCATGTGACTCAGTAAGTATAAGAACTGAAAAAGGAGTAAGGAAGAACTTCAGAATTAAAATCTAGGACCCAAGGGGAAATAAATCCCGTTAAAGAGAAATTACACTGATGATAACAGAGGAAAGCAAGAACAAAATCTTGTCCTAATCCAAGGGTAATAAGTGATATATGACTATAGACGGACTGCTAACCTTTGAGAGTGGAATTCATGACCGTTCCATTTTGGGGCCAGCATAGTCGTTTCTTAACTACTTTTCTCGGGCTTAAAAGTCTGCAGAGGTTCTTCTTCTAACATATGTATCAAGCTCACTGGGGTTTTTTGTTTCTTTTAAAAATTTTTTTATGACACTCATTTAAATAAACAAATCCCCAATTCCTAGGACAACAGAAACATGAGGAAATTATTCCTAAACAATTTTATTGTTGCTGTTATTAATCTCTAAATATCGCTGTTAGTCCACTTTGTTCCATCTTGCATCAGTTATGTGCTCTCCGAATGAAGAATAATTTCTTAAGGGAACACTGCCACACGATCGTGGGAGGATGGGACAGTTTATAAACCACCATTTTACTGGCAGTGGAAATTCCTCAACAGAGGGGCTCTGATTTGACAAACGTATAAGGAAGTCCAGTGCACCATCCCAACATAGTAGGTTGTATATTCAGTGAGAGTCCCAACTTGAACATACATTGGATAGAAATTGAATATTGGACTCAGGTCGCACCCAAAGAGTTTGATGTTCAGCATTCTAACACTTTTTGGAAGTGAATCAGTCATTTTAGAGAAAATGACACCTTCTCTGCTAAATTAGAAATCAGGTTTTCACATTTTTTTTTAAATTTTTTTTCAGAATACTTTTGTAAAGATAACACCAGTTTGTCATACTACCACACTTAGAGGCTTTTATTTTTCTTGTCTCCTTCTTCCTATAAATTGGCCTGTTGACTAAAAGACACCATTATCTAACTACGCTGGTGCCTTTGTTTACCCTCAGAGTAGATAGTACTCGTTTACAAACCACTTTGACAGTCTTTCTTGGAACCTTCTGTATAAAGCGCAAAGTGTTGTCATTTGCATTTTCTACGGTTGGTGTGAGGTGATATGTCCAGGTATTGAGTTTACAGTGGTAATATGAACTCAGTTCTTTTCTAAACTCAAGGGAGACACTCAATCATGAAGTGGCACAGAGTGTCTCCAATGGAATAAAACAGAGTTATCAGGATACTCTGTCTGGGGCATTCTAATGACTCTGTTGGTGACAGTTTGTCTGCTGCCTGGTGGTGTTAATAAAGAGCACTTTTTCTGGGGGAAACTGTTGTGCTGGTTTTGCTGTCATGTGATCTGACAAGGCGTATACCCTGTCAAATGGAGTCACTTTGCATTTCACTACAGACAAGTGTCCCTTGCAGCATGGTACCTGGGTTTCAGTGTACCAGTACATCTTTTAGTCTCAAGAGGGACCTTTAACCATGGAAAATAGACAGTTGCATCCACCACCCAGCAAAAACCAGAACCAGCTCATTTACATATTTCGGTGTAATTATTCCTACTCCACTGATCACAAAGCACATACATTTAAAAGAGGGTAGTACCACGATCTATCTTCAGGATACAGTTAATAATCTGGGTAGTAATTTCACATCCTTCATGCTCCGTAGAGGGCAGTGGTTGTCTCATCCAGAGATTGTGAATGTAAAGGGGGAGATTAGGCTCTCTCCAACCCTATCTTTATTTCTTTCTTTATTTTTATTCCACATTCTTCAGGAAATGTAGTATGGTCTCTAAAGCCCTACTTATTTGCAGAGTGGGGACCCTCTGCCTTTTTATTGGTAAGGGGAAAACAAAAGCCAGAAGCCAAAAAACACCATTGCTTTGTCAATGTCTGCCAACTACTCGTTCATGACATATGTCTGAACATTGGTAACCGATGGCTATGGGGACATGACGGGTGTGGGACAGGGGATTTGGGAGGGATTCTCAGGAACAAGAAACTCAAACAGGCTTCTGTTTAATGGAACAAAAATAGACTTCATTCAATTCAGAATTAGTGACCCAATTCAATCTTATCTGAGGTTCAAAACAGCTTATTTCATTTGTTTTTGACAATTGTACATTTTGTTATCCTATAAGGTTAATGAGAGGAAGTCAAGGTTTAATGAGAACTACAAAAGGGAAATACCACACTAAAGTCTGTTTTTTGTGGTGATTTGACCTAAAGAAAAAGCACTTAGATTCTGAATTCTCATAAAAGCCCATGCTTAATAAGACTCATGATAGTGGTTGTAAGAAAAGCTAATCTCTGGAGACTTTCTGCATATTTTTTTATATCAGAGAGATTGGTTGATTTAGATAAACTACCCTGAAAACACATTTAAATTCTTATGCAAATAATCTGAAAAATATCCCAGAGTAATTAAATCCTACTTACTATCATATGGCTCTATCCTGCCATTAGTCAAATAGAAAAAAGGAATGAGAGAGAGAGAGAGAGAAGAGAGAATAAAAGACAAGAAACATTCCGGTTATAGAAGCTCATTCATTCAGCTCATTTAGCTCATTTATTTAGTTAAGTAACCAAAATGTTTACTGTGACTCATGAATGTGGTTAATTTGAAAACCAGCATATTAGTGAGTAATGTCTGTCCAATTAAACCCAAAAGCCCAGTTCACAAGCAGCTGACACAGTAAGGGAGCAAACCTGAAACCAGCAGAAGGCGGTCTTTTCCTTGGTCTACGGCAGAAGTGGGAGAAACACAAGCTCACCAACAGCACATAATACAGTGCTTCAAGAATGTTAACCAGAAAGCTGGGGTTTCTACCCTTGACTAATCACCTCCAGGTGGAAACATTTTTCAGTATTTTCAAATAATTATATAATAAAAATATTCAAAAAGAAAAAGAAGGGGAAAGAATATATAAGTTTGCTCTGTACGTACACATTTATTTATTTATTTATTTATTTATTTTTAAAGATTTTATTTATTTATTTGACAGAGAGAGAGACAGCGAGAGCGAGAACACAAGCAGGGGGAGTGGGAGAGGGAGAAGCAGGCTTCCTGCTGAGCAGGGAGCCCGATGCGGGGCTCGATCCCAGGACCCTGGGATCATGACCTGAGCCGAAGGCGGACGCTTAACGACTGAGCCACCCAGGCACCCCATGTACACATTTAAATTCTTACTCAAATAATCTGATCTGCAGGGAGACACATTAGCTTTATTCCTCTTTCCTCATATCTCTTTTGTTGTTTGACTAAAAAGAACAAACTGTTCACAAGCTGCGGGATGGGAAACCGTACCTGTTTCAGCTCTACCAGGACATGACAACTGTGAAAAGCCATGTGAATAGGGAATCCTATTGAACACACTTCCTTGGCAGACCTCTGAAAGATCCCCTTTATTTGGACATAAGTTAGCTGCACTTCCCTGACATTGCTCATGCAATTCCTTAAATTCCTGTACAATTCTCTTACATGTAAAAGGGAGGATTGTTCCAAAGTTTGTTCCTCTGTGATGATATAAACCATCCTTTCACCTACTAGAATGAGAGGATCTATTGAGGGCAGTGGTAAAGTGGATTATCTATTAATAACATGAATGAAGGTATATATGGGGATATGACCTATTCTGCATTTGTAAGCAAATTCTAGAATTAATTGAAGGTACCGTGAAGGAGAGTAAGGACAAGCAAAGAAAGAAGTCAACTTGTATGATACTTAAAAAAAAAAAAAAAAAATCCAAAGGTATAAATCACCAGTCACCAAGTCAACCAATTCTGCCTCCTATGAATTTGGAAATAAAAAATTTAATTTTAGCTGAGCTATCTAACTGCAAAGATTAACTTAAAAGTAAACTATTTTTAGGCCTATCAAGGGTATTCCAAGTGAGTTTATTGGCTTCTTACTTTCAAGATGGCAAAATCCATTTGACAACTTATATCCTATGTACTCCTTCTTACTTTGGTTTATTTTAGTAGAGGGTTGGACTAGATTCAAAGTTATTTCAGAAGCATATCAAAGAAAATTTGCCCTGAAGAAGAGTCTGTGCCAAGTAGTCATTAAAGCAAACTGAACCAAAACAAAAGCTCTAGTAGATAATTCTTTTAGTTGATTTGCAATTTCTTATAACCACTTCTATTTTTCATGCTATATGTTGCTCTGAGCCAAGAGCCATAATTTTAAGCCAATTTATTTTTATCATTTGCTATATCTTTCATTATCATAATTTTTGGGTCTAAAATATATCTCCCTAAATTTTTGTGTTCATTGAGACATATATGTAATATATATTTGAATTAAGTGATATATACATGTATATATATGTAAAACATAGTCACATAAAATCACAAAAATTATCATTTTTATCCTCAATTTATTTATTTATTTATTTATTTATTTATTTATTTATTTATTTAAAAAAGATTTATTTATTTATTTTAGAGAGAGAGAGCAGGGCAAGAGGGCAGAGGGAGAGGGAGAGAATCTCAAAGAGACTCCCCGCTGAGCACGGAGCCCGACATGGGGCTCGATCCCAGGACCCTGAGATCATGACCTGAGGTGAAACCAAGAGTCAGATTCTCGGGCGCCTGGGTGGCTCAGTTGGTTAAGCGACTGCCTTCGGCTCAGGTCATGATCCTGGAGTCCCTGGATCGAGTCCCGCATCGGGCTCCCTGCTCGGCGAGGAGCCTGCTTCTCCCTCTAACCCTCCCCCCTCTCATGTACTCTCTCTCTCTCTCATTCTCGCTATCTCAAATAAATAAATAAATCTTTAAAAAAAAAAAAAAAAGAGTCAGATTCTCAACCAACTGAGCCACCCAGGCGCCCCATCCCAATGTATCTTTGACATTTGGTATGCCATTTTTATTATCTTTCATTATTATTATTATCATAATTATGTGTAAAATATATTTCCCTAAATTTGGATGTTCAATGATATATATATAGATATAGATATAGATATATGATACCATATATTTGAAATAAGTGATATATGTAAGCTACCACACACACACACACACGCTCACAAATGGACAGTGTGTTGGAGATACAGTCGCTTATATTTTGTGGCATCTGCTGATGGATGGTTTAAAAATCCGCTGTTACACAACTATTTTAGGAGGTCACTCCTAGGCGTGATTATTTAATGATTATGGGCACTTATTGTGGGCTAGGCATAATATAAGGAACTAAGATAAAAATGCTGCCACTTGTAGCATGTACAAAATTACAAAAAAAGAGTTCCGATGTTATGTAATGAAAACTATTTAGTGTTTGTACGACGTAGTAGCAGATGTTATTACTTGTAAGTTCTGCTTACTTGTAAGAAGTAATAGCAGAACCTCTTGCCCCAATCCTTAGTTCACTGGAAAAATGTATGCAAAAAATAAAGAAGTCCACAAACAGGAAGCAAGCACATGCAGATGTTTTATGCATAATTTGGAGAGTTAGGAGACTATCGGGGAAACGGAGTCCCTGCCCAGGTGTTTGAAAATTTTAACACACGTTTTGTGTAAATGCTGCTATTAATCTCAGGTACCACACAGTTTTCAGCTTGGATGACACTACGCAGGAGGAAACTGTACTCTTACCATAGCTCCCCACTTAGAGAAACATGTTGTCAGTGTAGGAAACTGCCAAACTAATATTTAATAATATTTAAATTAAAATAATATTTATATAAATATGTAAAATTTAAATAATATTAAATTAAAATAATATTTCAATCTAAATATTTAAATAAAAATTACATATGCAATAATATTTAACAAAACTAATAATGTTTTAAAATACGAAAGTCTGAAGTGACTAATGGGCTCCTATGGAATTCACAAGGGGCCAATATGATCAAAGTCAGAATGGACAGAATTAAAGCGCAGGCAAGATGTACCTATTAATGACAATATAAACATGTACAGGAAGCCAAAGGAGATGTCGAGAGGAGGACAGAAAGTAGAAAGCATGATCATGGTGTCTGCTCCTCTCATTAGGAGCCAAGCAAGGCTCTTGCTGGAGTTTCTTCAGCTGTTTTTTGTTGCCAGTTTCTTACATCAAAACCCTCACACCAAGAGCTGTGGTGATTTTAACTTTCAACTTCTGTTCCAAGGAAGCAGTTACCTTTCCCCCAAGTCATGTAGGATTCAGACCTACTCAGACTATCAGCCGTAGCTATACTTCTCATTTGTAATTTAGAAAAGGCTTGGAGTTTGTGTGTGCCTACCCTGTAGGTCAACGAGAAGGCTCAATTTTGAATTGGAAGATAATCCAGTAATTCTTCAAATGACTCCACCCCTAGATTGATGTTTGGAGACAAGG
This sequence comes from Halichoerus grypus, assembly GCF_964656455.1. NCBI lineage: Eukaryota > Metazoa > Chordata > Mammalia > Carnivora > Phocidae > Halichoerus > Halichoerus grypus. Next base: position 48,727,603 of record NC_135717.1, on the reverse strand, counting down.
TCCTCCAAGCATTTAAGAGCAAGAGTATAGGGGTTACTCAAATCCCTGAGACAGGTTGGAACCCATATTTCAGTAATGGTCATCCAAGGCTCTAAAAAACATTCAGACAATTACAAATTGACCCCCAACCCTTTGGGGCATTTTCCAAGCCATGGCACCAAAATGGAAGTGGGCTTTTGAACGGGAGACTTAGTTGAGATTTTTCTTGTTTGCCAGGTAATTTCTCTCTTTTGATGTGAGGAACAGGTAAATGAATTAAATTGAGCAAAGGTATTAAGTGCAAGGAAAGGAAACCTGAAAACGATGCAGGAAGTAAGGCAGGATCATGATAGGCAATGCTAGATCATAGGTGTGAAGATCTAGAGCTGAATGCAGCATTTCACTAATTCTACAGTGAGCATTAATTTTAATGTGAACTATACTTTCTGTCCTGCAAGGAGTATATACTATGGATTCTCCAGGAAAAGAAAAAAAATATACAAATAGTATCCTCTAAGAGCTAGAAACATCTACTGGAGTCTTTTATTTGTCCTCATCCTTTATTTGGAAGTATATGTACTTAATGGAGATAAAATGGAGATCTATATCTGATGATGTCAGAGGTGAATACATGTTAAATAAGATACAACACAATATTAGAACTGTGTGTAGAATTTCATAACCAAGACCTCCCACTGTTCTCAATGTTAATGTTTCTAGCCCAGGGACTTCTGTCTTCTAAAGAGAGAGAGGGGTCATGGAGAGGGTTTAGAAGAGAGAAATATGTAACCATAAAGTTCTGGAAAGGGAAGCCGATGACACCTACCCAACTTCCCCCTTGGTCAGTTTTCTTTAGGTCGATCACACTGTGGAATTGTGATGCATTGGAACTTTGAAGTGTCTAGTTTATGAGCATCAGTAAGTAAGGGCAGAATTATTTCTTACAACTCATTGACCCCAACCTCCCTATCTGTGTCCTAGGTCACATAAACGTTTTTCCTGTGTAGATGGTTTTGTGGTTTGTCTTTGAGTGGTCTCTCTCTTTCTGGAGCAGTTTTATTTAATAGGAAACGGGAGTATTTTTAATAATGGTGGAATTATGTATATTTCATGTGTTAATACTGAAGTAGCCCAAAAAGTACTGTGAAGTATGATAGTCCCAGTAACACCACTCTTCTACCGCTACATAATCTATGTTGCATCCAGTTAATAAAAAGGACTCCAACACACGGACATGTTTTTAGGTTGTGCAACATGTTAATAGATTACAATGCGGTATTGCTAATGCATGCACGAACTTGGCTTTTTCTCTCTTTTGTTCTTTTTCGGTTCCACCCATTTTCTTCTTTGAAATCATTGCCTCCTTAATCAAGCAAAGTCAGAATACTTACATAAGTAGGGCATTGCTGCTGACACCTTGCGAGCTAACTTAACCATTCCTTTGGCGTGCTCTGAATAACAGAAAGAACTCCCCAAGCCCAGGGAGCCTCCCTCCACCGTGGCTTAGGTCCTGTTCCTGCACCCTCCACCCCCTCACACTTCTTCTATGTTAGAGCTGCTTCCTTCCGTAAGGAGCCCAGCTTCACTAGAAGTGGCAACTGGGTACTTTGCCATGCCTTTGCCACCTCACCTTTCTAGGCTGAAGGTGAAAATACAAAAACAAAAACCAAATAATGTATGATCCCTCTCTTCTAGGAGTTCACAGCCTGGTGAAGGTGGACACCTAGACAAGCTAATGGCACCGTGGCTAATAGTCAAAGACTTAGACCTAATTAGAACTAGTCAGTCTGAAGATTGAACCCTGCTTACCAGGTGCGTGACCACGGGCAAGCTACTTAAGCTCTCCACACATCAGTTTCTTCATTTGCAGACGACAGGGACTATTAGTACCTATCTTGGGTGTTTCTGGTGAGAATTTGGCACATTAGCACGGTCCGCGGCACATAATCCGCTCTTGACAATCACACAGGGCTGTGATAAGATGGGCTCTGGGACAGGTAGATGTCTAGGAAGCAAGAGGGGTGCACTCCCTCACTTAAAGGCATTTAGAGATGACTTCTGGTGGTTACTCGGGAAGGTCTGGTTGCAGAGTACAATTTAATTTGAGAAGGAGCACTAGAACCGCATTAAAAACGCCTTTACCTCCTTCTGTTGAGAAAGAAACCCTTGGCCTCTCTCGAATTAAATTCTGAGCTGAGGTGAAGTGACCAGGATGACTCAGGGTGCAGTATTATTGGTGCCCTCAAAGCACCAGAGTCCATGCGTGGTGCTAATCCATCTTTTGTCATTGGCTCTTCCTTGCAGACGCCTTCTCTACCGTTCAATCATACACGATAGCCAGGAAGATAAATGAACTCAAGAGAGGCAGAGAACAATACTGCAGTTTTTTAATCTGTCACATTTCTACCCCCTCTTCAAAGTTGACTTGACAACTGCATTTATTTCACATCGCAATTGCTACAGGTTAATAATATTGTTTTATCAGGAAACATTTATCTTGAGGAAGAAAGTTATTCGAATACAGCAGATAACTTATCCAAGGACAAATAGAAAGGGGGCCGTGTCTTGAGGATAATGCTAATGCCGGGCATGCTATAAAAATAAATGAAATCTGATTAACACTATTGGGAAGAAGAATAAGTCATAGTTTCTATGAAATATTATTTTCCTGATTGGAACCATTTCCATTTTTTGTCAGTTCAAAACGTATTAAAGATGAGATGGCTTTAAAACTGTGACAGATATCTCAAGTCCTATGATTAAAAGTGGTTGTTATAGGCTTGTAATCCTGAGGGTTTAGTCTAAAGTATTTTCTCCATAAATTGAAAGAGAAACACACTAAGAATTCAGAAGATTTTAATTAAAGTTGTTCAAAAAAATTTTAATGGGAATTTTAAAGGCTGGCTCACTAAGTATTTTTGATAATGAATAAGATGGAAGAAATGGAAGAAATTTGCTAGCAAATTTTGGTGATGCCGAAAAAGCCTTCATATGCACAATATATATTTTCATGGAAGCATTATTATTAATTACCCTGCTTTTACTAATTCACAAAAGTTAGTCCATCTTCAGCTTCATTCCAGTATGTATTATTAAACCTATCATCTAAAAGGTGGTAACAAATGCTTTTTAAAGGAGAAAAATAGACCACAAAGGGTTGGACAGTATTATCTTAACCATGAAACGAATTTCTTTTCAAAAATAGTTCATTAGTGTATAGTAAAAGCAGCTTCGGTCAGAAGTGAAGAAAGCATGCACAAGAGCATAATTTATTTTGAATCGGACAGCTGAAACACATCCAGTATAAAAATCACTCTTTCTTGTTTTTCTATGAAATTACCTGCAGCATCGTGTGGCATCCTCAGAATGTTCCACAACTCTGCAGCACCAAAGCTCAGCAACGCAGAGGCCAGTGAGAAAGCCAGGATTGTACAAAGAAAGCAGGCGGGTTGTTTATAGCGAGGCAGGTGTGGTTTCGGTAATAAATCAACCCACTAATAATCATAATAGCTTGTGTGTATGCAGGTCCTTTCTTTATGAAGCCCAATGTGTTTTTAAAATATGACTCTGTTAATTCAAAATGCACCCCTATGATTAGGAAGGGTACAGGTTTAATTAACTCTGTTTTATGGATGAGGAAACTCAGTGTCCTCTGTTGATAGCCAAATATTGCAATGTGCTGGATTCACTGTCCTTTCCTGCTGCCTGGTTAGGCATTGGTAGGACAACAGTAAGTCCCAACTGATCACCAATGAGATGACTGGAAAGGGAACCAGAGTGGACCTCTCTGTTCCCTCCAGTGAAGGGAGAACAGAGAGGGCAATTATAAGAACTGTGCCTTGAGGTACCAGCCTATCTTCTACTCAGTTGCCAAGGCAATATTCCAGTGCAAAAGTCCCAGTCAAAAAGACTATGCTTTTAAAAACCAAAAATAAGAAAACAAACAAGCAAACAGAAAGCAAAGAACCAAGATGTCGTAACCGGGTTGTTTTAGATCCACCCAAGCTTTGCTGCATACAAATCAACAAGGAATGGTTATAAACTTGTATTGTCATAAACTTTTAATGTTGACTTTAGTCACTGGAAAGGTGGTACACACTTTTTGAAAATTAGTCAGTTTATCAGGAGTTCATTCTTTAACTGGCTCTGAAGTTTCTTAAGAAAGTGGGAAGGGAAGGAGATATTCAGAATTCAGAAGAAACAAAAAGGTGGAAAAACTCTGCCTACTAGCTTTTTTTTTTCTCTCGCTCTCAGGGAACCTGGGTGTGCAGCATTATAATTTGACATGTGTATACACTACAAAGTGTTCACCCCCAAGAGTCTAGTGACCATCCCTCTAAGTTGAACACTCCTTATAAATATGAGAAGGTGAAGAAAGATAATACCCAGACTGTGAACCAGAGAGCCCCCTCCAGACCTCCCCTAGCACCAAATCATGAGGTAATTTTCATAGTTGGTTTTTCAAACCAACTCATTCATTCATTCATTCATTCATTCACTTTTATACAACAGATACCTGTTGAGTATCTGTTATGTGTAAGGCAGTATTCTGGGGGCTGGGGAGACAGCAGCCAATATCACAGTGTGCCTCTGCTCTTAGGGAGTTTGTAGTCTGGTACGTGAGAGGCCATCTTGCCAATGGAATGAGTCATACACCCAGAAGTTTAACAATCCTCCTTCTGAATATCTGGAATAGCATATCCTTTGTACACCCAATTTTAATAAATTGGTTTTTATAACAAGGTTAATAGACTAGGTCTTCCATTGCAAGCAATATTAAAGAAATGCTCCAATGAATGATGCCTTCCATTTTACAATCTCTCGTGGAGACAATCAATATGGCATCGGCAAAAGTGAATCTACCAGTGCATACATGGTCACTCCCATTTTTAAGTGACAACCTTTCAGTTCTGTAGAAAATATAAGATTGTTCTGTCAAATCATCTGAGATCCGGCTCTATACATTCTTATGTCTTCTCAGTATGGAGATGCTCTTAGAGAAAGATGCTGATATTGCAAGAAAAAGTCTTGCAACACTGGGGACCCCTTCTACCAAGGTCCCTCACAAGGTTCCTCACTGTTGCACACAGTAGGGCTGTTGTAAAAGTCCTTTTAGGTCACTATAAGAAATCTCCTGTTTTTAGGTAGAAGTTGGGTGGGAAACATTGTTTTCTGCAATAATTTAAGAGAAAACACAAGTGCAGGTTGGGGGAGGAGGAGTAGATCAGTCGGGAATGAAAGAGAATGCACTTGGGAATTAAAAATAGAGAGAGCCTAGGCTGGGGAATGGGAAAGCTAAGAGCAAACAGGAAGAGTGAGGCAACCCACTGCTTATCAGAGTGAGTAATGACTGTCACTTCCAGACTGTAAGGATAGAAGAGGAAGGTCATGTTAGTGGAGCCTAGGAGGTCCATGCCTCCCCTGGGGAAGCTGGAGCCATGGTGGAATTGCCAAGCAAGAGCTCGAGTCACAGATGGAACATTACCACTGTCACATCATCATTGGAAGCAGAGAGGAGGAGAGATATGTTCCCCAATTCTCTTTTGACCCCACTCCCAATACCCCACCAGATGCTCCCAGTTTGGAAGTCAACCGAAGCATGGGAATCCATCCTGAGAGGGATCAGCCCACTTGTGATATAACAGAAGAGCACAGGAAAAGTTGAGTCATGGATATGAGAGCAAACAGCCCAGCACTGCCTCAAAAAAGTTAAGAAAAATGAGTCCTTCTTGTTGAATAGAGAGAGACATCTACAGACAGCTGGGAAAAGTGACTGACATTGTCTTAAAAAAAAAAAAATATATATATATATAGGAACATGAACTGAAATGTGTCTTGAAGAATAATGAAAATATTAATTAGAAAATGAAAAATATTATGTATAAAAATAAAAACATAAAAAAATTCCCTGGAAAGTCCAGTGTCTGAAAACAAGATAAAGATGTAAAAGCATCAGCAGTTCTATACACCAAAAATAACTGGTTAGAAACCATACGTAAATTTTTTTTTTTTTTTATGAAACCATACGTAAATTTTAAAAGGTCACAGTTATAAGATAAACATAGTCAAACTCCTCCCCATATTACATTTATTAATTTTTTCATTTATAAAAAATGAGAAGGATATAAATAGAGATGAAAACACTACTAAAATCCTTATGGGAGGAATGAAAACAGCTTTTAATAAATGATACGTATGTTGTTTCTGGATGGCAATACTCAATATAATCAATATTTTTCTTTACAAACGAATGCACATTGATTGGAGTAAAATTCCAATAATGGTATTTTTTGTATGTTTGAAATTTTGTTTGTGGAACTTACATAAATTTGTTTCTGAATCACCTGGAATTAAAAAAGAGAATAGCTGTTATGCTGATAAATATCAAAGTGATAAAGTATATTAACATAAGATGTTAATAAAGGCCCCAAAGCTGTAGTCTCTAAAATAGTAAGATTTTCTTGCAAGACTACAGAGTCAAATCAAACAGAAAGTCCAATCTACACACACACAAATACACTGAGAGCCATAAAATGTAGTAATTTTTAAAAGTATGGCACATTGCGGCAAAGGAGATGTTTCATTCAATAAATGGCATTAAATATAATGGAATCTTACGAAATATGAATATTTATAACAGGGAATCCTTATATTTTATAGAGTGAGAAAAAGTAGGAAACCAAATTATATCATTAAAGTACACCTATGTATGTATAAAAACAAATATGCATCATGAAAGGGTAGAAATATTTCAAATATATGAAGCGCTGTTAATACGTTTTTAAGTAGGCCCCATGCCCAGCATGGAGCCCAAATCAGGGCTTGAACTCACGACCTTGAGATCAAGACCTGAGCTGAAATCAAGAGTCAGATGCTTAACCCACTGAGCCTCGCAGATGCCCCAATATTATTCATGTTATTAAAGACGAGGCAGTTTGTTTTCTTCTACTTTCCAAATTTAGCCTAAGAATATGTACTACTTTCTGATTTAAATAGATTTGGGACAAATTCTTACTATGTAAAATGTGGAGTCCTTAATATGATTCAGCAGACAGTGTTCTCTATCATCTGACATGAAGAAACGCATTTAATCCCCTTAAAAAATTTACAAGGAACCTGTTCTCCTTACCCCATTATACAAATAAGAAAACCAAAGCCTAGAAAGCATTGGCGTGTCAGGTGAACACAGAGTTACGGAGTGGCAGATCCAGGATTTGGGTCCAAGGGAGCGGACTCTGGAATTCAATAAACACTGGATAGTACCGCCTCCATCAATAAGGTGGCACGAAAATTGACTGAGGAATTTTAGTTCTTAAAATGTTCTGTACATTACAGGTTCTCATCCTTGCCTGTGGTAACTATGTAAAGTCCTTTGATAAGTGTTCACATTATTTTTCTGATGCCAAGTAAGTCTTTTCAAGCACCATTTATTCAACATTAGAGCTCAGTGATTTTCCCCTGTCCAGTCAGCTGTGCTCCCCCACAGCCTTCCACTTGTTCCTAAGCTCTCATGAGCCATCACCCTTGTTTCCTGGAAGTTGAGGTATTGGTGTGTTACAGACTGTAATCAGAGACAGTTTCTATGGGAACCAGCTTTACTTAATCCAAAAGGGCAATGAAGAGTAATTTGTAAATGTTACAGAGGGAAGAAGTATCCTCAGTTTGAAACACTGTTTCTTTCACTTCCTTTTTCACTTTCAGAAAGTTCTTTTAATCCTATGTATCTGAAGGAACTGCAACATCTTTACCTGAGGGACTTTGTAAACACTTTCCTTATCCCTCACAATGTCTAAAACCAAGGAGCGTGTCTTTCCACAGAATATAGGGTGATACACATTCTTGTGTTTCTCATCCTCAGAAGTGGGCATCACAATATAGAATATATAGATTATATTACTTTAACAATGGTCTTGAATCTTTGGGGACAAATGGGGAGAAGGAATGAGGATCAGCAATTGGGAAAGCTGTTGTTATTAGTCTCTTTTTTTATTTCTGGGTATCTGGGCTTTCTTGGTAGTTTAAATTGGGTTGTAACTCAAAAACTAGGGGGAAAACACGATTACATCATATTTTTAACCCTAAATTTGTATGTCTCTATTCATTGTTGGGTCTTTAAAATATATAAGAGCAATATTTTCTTTTTAACTTAATTCAGAGAAGCCTTTTACAATTTTTAGAATAAATGATATAGTCTTCTATAGAAAGCAATGCTTGACAAAATATCTCAGTATTACTGAGAAATAATACTTTCAGTACATTTTATTATAAAAATATTTCATATGTTGTAAAGTAATTTATTGTGTCCACACTGTCAACACACACACACAAAACCACAGTGGATTTATTATAATCCAGTCAACTCCTGAAATGAAGGGGATTTGTAGCTAGATACAAATATTTTCCAAAAGTTTATTGGGGGAATCAAAAAACATCATTAAAAATATGAAAGTAATGTTGTTCAAGGAACACTCTTTTTCCATTATCCTTTCTCTAAACTTTTTGCAATTTAGAATAATGACATTTAAGAGAATAGCTATGTAAGTTATCTCATCATGGCATGAAATCAATATGTAAATTATGTTATCATGAGATGGAATTAAACAAAGAAGAGTAAAAACATATCAGCTGATTCGTAAATGGAATTGGATGTGAAACTTTCTTTTTTTTTTTTAAAAGATTTTTTTATTTATTTATTTGAGAGAGAGAGAATGAGAGAGCAAGCACATGAGAGGGGGGAGGGTCAGAGGGAGAAGCAGACTCCCTGCCGAGCAGGGAGCCCGATGCAGGACTCGATCCAGGGACTCCAGGATCATGACCTGAGCCGAAGGCAGTCGCTTAACCAACTGAGCCACCCAGGCGCCCTGGATGTGAAACTTTCAATAGAGAGGTGTACATACACATACAAAGGTTACACAAAACAAATATCTTTATTACCTTATATGCACCCAGGTTTATAATTTAAGATCTGCAGGAACCTTAGAGAATTGATTGTCCCGCTCTATAAAGCCTCCCAAATCTATATTTCTGTGATGTATTTTGTAATTGTTGAAAAGGACTAGTCAGTTCCTCTACTTTAGGATAAGCCCATACCTAAACTATCAGTAGTTGTGCCCATATCCTAAAACTTCTCTACCTCCTGCAGATTAAAACAGTGCTCCAAAGGACACCTGGATTTTCTGTGAAGCAGATGGCAGAGTGTACCATTCCTTTTGGACCCTTTCCCAAGGGATTTTAATTACTAAAGTGCCCCAAGCATGTTTGCTCTTACATGATTGGTTTTCAAAAGAGTAGCACTATGGTTTAATAAACATGATGACAGTGCTTTCAGCTCATCGTTGTAGAACTTCAAACAGTAAAATCTAGTTTCCAAGTTTATGCCGGTATTATTATTACAAAAATAGTTTCCAGTGTTCTATGTAGTAACAGCACAGAACTGGGCAACTATTAAAAAAGTATAAGGAGCACCTGGGTGGCTCAGTTGGTTAAGTGTCCAGCTCCTGATTTGGGCTCAGGTCAGGATCTCGGGGTCATGGGATCGAGCCCCCCATCAGGCTCTGCACTCAGCATGGAGTCTGCTCGTCTCTCTCCCTCTGCTCCTCCCCCTGCTCGTGCTCTCTCTCTCTCTAAAATAAATAAAATCTTTTAAAAAATTACAAAAGTCAACTAATACTGAAAGAATAGTCATCTCAGAAGGTTAACAAATTTTACTTAAAATAATGCCAGTTTAAGAAACCTACCCACAAAGATTCATATTGACATCACCCAGGATACTTAAATGATGTCATCATGAGTGATTCTAGATTTTCTTAACTTCTTGCGTTTGTTTTAGTGTTCTTATTTTGTGGCATTTGTATTCCTAGATTGTATACATTTTTAATTAGCATTGCTATCTAGCTACCTTTAATATAGACTATGGCTATCCTCCTAATTATCTTCTTACAACTATTATCAGCCTTTTAAATTTTCTTTGATGTCAGTTTGAAAAGTGACAATACATTTAGGGTTAACTATTATTTCAGCCATTTTGATTACACACTTTGCCTTTTACCTGACCCTTACTTAAGACCTTTGCATAATTACCTATCCAATTTTCTTAACTCCTTCTTCCTTTATATGTTTTTTTTTTTCTTCCCTTAAAGTTCCCAAGTGCAGTATAGTTGTGGTCATTGCCAAAGTCATGGTAACCTTGTTAGGACTCTCCCCAAAGTCTTCACAAGATAACCAATTAATGACTTATTGCTTTATCTCAGTGTCAAGTCATTCCTAAAACTACCGTTATGCTCTTTTTGTTCTTTAACAAAGTGTTAATTAACTTGACCAATTTTTCCTTTTATTCATCATTTAGGACAGAACAAGACCCACATGAAGTGTTTAATTCATATACTTCATTATGTGGATAGTTCATTTACATGAATATGATCATTTTCCTATCCCATGAAAGTATTTACTACATTCAGAAACTTCCCACTTTTTAAAAGGAATGTAGTCACATTTACATTTAAAAAAAAGTTGAATTCCCCAACAATAAGACTGCGTGATTGTTAAGCTTTTTTTCAAATGTGCCATTTATACTCATGATATCTGGACGACTTTTGGAAACTAATCTCTAAGCCAGTGATTCTAAAGGTATGGTCCTCTAACATCAGGGAGTCTCTGAGACACTTCCAAAAGTCCTCAAGCTCAAAAATATTTTCATAATAGCAAAATATTACCTGCCTTTTCACTCTTTTGACATTTGCACTAATGATGAAGAACAATGATGGTAATTGCTAATGCCTTGTCATATATTAAACTGTACTAGGAGACTTTGTATTCACTTAAGATTGTCCAGAGAAATTTTCTCAAAAGAAAAATCAATAAAGAGATTCTGTACCTCAAGAAAACTCAAACAGTATCTGTTGCCAATGACAAAATTTGAGTTTTCCAGTAAAACTTAGAATTTTGAAAAACTTGTATCTGCCACCATAAGCTTGAGAGAGCTCCAGTAGTTAAAGAATGTTCTCATGAAGTTGGTGATAATAATAATGTGATTTTGTTGGTGTGGTAGGCATAATTCAGTAAGACAGTATTTTCCAAATGACCCAATGCTTGATGTTATAAAAATCACACATGGCTCAAAGTTCCGTTCAAAGGATAAGATAGACCAAAAGATTTTAATGTAACAGATATGATTTCATACTCCACATTGTTACTAATTTTTAAGAAACTACAATTACCTAAAAACTTACCTGCTCAAATATTTCTCCCCTTTTGGGGGCACCTGGGTGGCTCAGTTGGTTAAGCATTGGACTCTTGATTTCTGCTCAGGTCATGATCTCAGGGTTGTGGGATTGAGCCCTGCATCAGGCTCTGCGGGGAGTCTACTTGAGATTCTCTCCCTCTCCCTTTGCTCCTCCCCCTACCTGTCTCTCATAAATAAATAAATCTTCAAATATTTCTCCCTTTTTCAATTACAGATCACTGTGAGGTTGGGTTTTCTTCATATATTTTAATCAAACAATATATATCTCAACATATGGAATGTAGAAACAAATATCAAAATTCACATTTTATATATACATTATATATATTATATGTATATTTTACATATATATATTTTTAAAGATTTTATATGTTTTTTGAGAGAGAGAGAGAGAGAGAGAGTCAGTGGAGGGGCAGAGGGAGAGGGAGAAGCAGACTCCCCGCTGAGCTGGGAGCCTGATGTGGAGCTCAAGCCCAGGACCCTGGGATCATGACCTGAGCTGAAGGCAGACACTTAACCAACTGAGCCATATATATGTGTGTGTGTGTATGTGTGTGTGTGTGTGTGTGTGTGTGTGTGTTATATCAATGATATAAGCCAATACATAGAAGTTTAATAATTTTTAAGTGTGTAGAGGGGTCCTGAAAGAAAAAAGAATGATTGAGAACTGCCACTCTAAACATTGGTTTCCTCAAGTCTGAGTTCTGGAATTTATGTTTCTGATCTCATTCATTCCTGGGTAATCTCATCTAGTTCTATGGTTCTAAATGCCATCACTAGTCTGATAACTCACAAGGTCATATATCCAACCCTGGCTTCACTCTTCAACTCCAAACTTACGTGTGTTGCTGCCAATGAGCATTTCTACTTGAACATCTAATAGGCATCTCAAGTTAATATTGTTTAAAACCTAACTCCTGAGATTCTACTCTAAACCCGTTCCTTTACCAATCTTCCCTATCATAGTAACGATCAATTCCAATCTTCCAACTGCTACGACCAAAACTTTGTCTTCACCCTTGACTCCTCTCTTCTCTCATTTGGTATATCCAACTCAGCAGTCAATCTTATCAACTCAGCTACATTCACATTACATTCCAGACATGACCAGTTCTTACCACCTCTGCTTCTACCACCTTGACTAAGACAACATCATCTCTTATATGGATCATTTCAGTTAATCTCCAGACTGAACTACCTCCCTTTCTACATGTTTGCCTCCTTGATCATTCAGGGTAGGCTCTGTACATCAACAAACATTGTCAAATGTTTGGTGTTCTCTCTCTATATATATAATATATGATATATAATATATATTAAGTATATATAAATATACATAATTTAATTTATGGATCTCGTAATATATGTCAATCTCAGAGTGGAAAGATCTATAGCAGATTTCACAACCAAGATTAAATTCCCAGCAGAGAATTGAGAGGCATGACTTCTGCTCACAAATCACTGGCCAGAACTGGTCACATGACACTATCCAACCACACTGAGGCCAGGTTGAACCATTCTCACATATGCCTAGGCAGAGAGTCATAAATATTTAGTGAACAGCAGGGGAATAAAAAGTTCCTATTTTACAGCCAGGAAAGGAAAGATGAATTGTTCTTTGCTGGCAAACAAGTAATCTTTAAATGGTTTTAAACTTTTCCAACAAATCAATCTACTGTGAACAGTTTGTTCTCTTGCCCCAGAAATGCTTTATCTTTTGAATGCATAGTTTATAAACAATCATAAAACAGAATAATCTCTAAAAATGTGTAGGGTTACATAAATGCAGCTGAAATCTTCTGGAAAAAAAGGCCATCTTATTTTTCAGAATTCATAGTTAATTTAAGATTTTGTAATTATGAGGTAATTATGTGGCACCTCATTCTTCAGTAGAATTCATGCTTAACATATATTTTCATATATTTCATGCTATATATATGTGTATATATATGTATAAATATATCTTACATATTTATATGCAGCAGAGGGAATACATACCATAAAATCTACCCATTGCAAGTATACAGTTTGGCGATTTTTAGTAAATTTATGCAGTTGGGCAACCATCAGCACAGTCCAGTTTTAGAACACTTCTATAACCTTTTGAAATTTCACATGACCTTTACAGTCGTTCTCTGCTCCTACCCTAAGCTCTAGGCAGTCACAGATCTGCTCTGTCTCTAGAATACTGCTTTTTCTAGGAAGTTAGAATTCTTGGCAGTCCCTATGCATATATAAATAAAATAATTGAGCCCTAAAATTTATAAACATACATCTCAAAGGAACAAGACATAGTTGTCCTCAATAGCAACTGAAGGCAAAATAAGGAGAAATAGGTTTACCCAGGTGGAATCTTACTGAAACATAAAAAGAGCTTCCTAACCCATAAGGAAATATTTTTGAGCATTATATAACTAAGACACTCTTATGAAAAAAAGTCAGCTATATTTCAAGAAAGGCTATAAAATAAATGTATCTGAAATCAAAGTTCCCTTAAATTTTTTATATTCATCGCATAATATCCAAGGTCATGCAGGGTTTTTTAGCTGGAAATCTTGCCAGGTAAAAGAACGGCTGTCATGCATCATTGAATCCATAGGTGCTGTCACACAGAATCTTGGCATGATTCATTCCCAGATAATGAAGTAAATGAATGAAGCTAAAGATTTTCAGCTTTGATTACCTTAAAATATCTCCCACACTATTCTGACCACAGTCCCTTAAAATAGTTACTTTAGAATAAATAAAAAAAAAATCTTGAGTTTCAGGTACTATGAAGATAGGTTATCTGTTACTAATGTCTCCTCTTAAAAAGTTATACTTTCTTAGATGATAGATGTGTGGACTATAATATATTCCTCTGGGTGGATAATCATCACATAAGTACAAACAGCAGGTACCCACAGGAAATGTGAACTGCTCTCGTCATCTGATAATATGCTTTAGAGAACAGAGAGAGAGAGAGCACGCAAAGAGGAAAAAAGTCCTGAATGCTTTAAAATAAACTCAGTATAATCTGTAAGATTGTGGTCAGTTACTGATATTGGTAAAGTAAATTCATTTAAAATGAGGACAAGGACAGGGCTGAAGTCTTCTGGGAGAGTTCGTTGACTGTTGATCAATTATTTCCATCGTTACAAGTCTTGTAGCACTTATTTTATATTATAAGTTTTGTAGCACTTAATTTATTGTGTGGCCAATGAGATGGTAAACTTTCCATCAAATGACAGTAGTCAAGGCGTCAGCACATGGGAGACATTGGATGAAGACGTTCATCTATGATTGAAGAGTCATCTTTCTTAAAGCTGACACATTCGTGGTGAGCTAGTGCCAAGACAAATGCAAGCAGAACTGTAGCCTGGAAATACTTAAACATATTATTTGAATTCTCAGAAGTATCATTTTTACTTAAAGTAAACATTGGCATGCAAAGCCAATAGACTGAGTAATCCGGTCTTGAAGTGTAACTTTATTTGTTATGGGGATTTGCTCAGGGAAGAGAAGGGGAAAAAAATAAGCCCAGCCCTTCTTCTTCTAGTGCAGAGAGAAAATCGTTGTTTCTGCAACACTGGAGACATTATTTGAGGCCATGTAAGTGACACGGCCTCAAGCTATTTTAACAATCCACAACTAAAATTTGATTTAATTGTTTTTAGTAAAGTGTTCCATTGGCACAGGACCCCAGAATGATTATTGTCTCTTTATTAGCAGACGGATAGTGAGCTCCACCAGTGAGAATTCCATGCTACAACCAACTAGCTGGGTCAGAATTGCTCTGAACCCAAAGCAAAGGAGCTCTGTTAAGTCTCTGATGAATCTCCTCTCTTAAAGAAGGTGGAGTTGATGAGTCCTCTGGGCCCTCTGTAGTTATAAATGCAATTGTTTGTGAATGTGTGCATATCTTTACTCTTCTGGGTGAAGCGTCTATAATTTTAATGAGATCCGCAGATTAGACTCTCTGCTCCCAGTCTTGTCCTCTTCAGTTTGGTTTCAACAGAGCAGCCCGTGTAAGTCACACCACTTCACCCTCTGTTTAAAACACCTCCATGGCTTCCCATCACTCTCAGTATAAAAGTCAGTTGTTTGCAGGACAAGTGATGCCCCACATGATGGGACCTTTGCTTCTCAGAGAGCTCCTCATACTCCTCTCTCCTTCCCCCACAATTTCAGCAATTTTTTAAATGATCAAAATGGGGCCAACTTTTTATGCTTTTTTCATATGCTATTCTGAAAATAGAATATTCTGGTATCAGTTTGATGACAGCATACCTTTCCCTGCATTCAAAAAAGGCATTTGTTCACACACTATATAACAAGCAGTTGCATAAAACGCACTTCCTCCTGTATAAGAGTCAACAGCAGAGGTGTATTAGAGCTGGTAAGTGCCTCCAAGGTGGAAAGAATCCTGGTGGTAGAACCTTTGGCAGTGGCTCATTCTCACTATGTGTGTTACGGTTGGCACAGTTCTTAGGGGTAACCCAGCCAACGCATGTCATGGACGCTTTGGCGTGGATGGAGCCCACAGATTAGAGATGGAATAAAACAAGCCCTCCTAGCTCCCATATCATATGGGCTCCTTTAGTAGAGCATGTCTTAGGTTGGGCTGCTATGACATCAACAGCACAGACTGGGCAGCTGATGAGAAAAACAGGAACTTGTTTTTCACAGTTCTAGAGGCCAAAAGTCCAAGATCAGAGTGCCAGCATGGTTAAGTTCTGATGAGAACCCTCTTCCAGGTTGCAGACTGTGGACTTCTCATTCTAACATCAAGCAGAGGAAGCCAGCTCTTTGGTGACCCTTATAAGGGTACTAATCCCATTCATTAGGGATTATGACCCCCATGAGTTCATCGAATCCTGATTTTCTTATAAAGGTTCCACCTTCTAATACCATCACATGGTAGAGAGTAGAGTTTCAACGTGTGAATTTGGGGGAAAGCAAGTGTTCAGTTCATTACAAAGCATCACATTAGAGAGTGACTTTTTCTGATACTGTGCAATAGAAATCTTGACTAACACGTTTATTTTGTCATTATCCAGCCTTGGAAGGAATGTGAGACATTTTTAGCATTGACTTTAGACAAAAGGCACAAGGATGTGGTAGCCAGCGAACTGTGCTAAGTCAGAAAAAAATCTTAGTTGATCCCAGTGGCAACTTACTGTATGGTCTCAAGAAGTTACCTTTCCTCTCTGAGCATCAATGTCCTCATCAATTCTTTGTCACAAAAATCAAAAGGGAAGAGGTACACAATAATGCTTTATAAACTATAAATCCTGGTATAAGTGTTAGGCATATTTTATTTCATGTTTTCTTAAAAGCCACATAGTTTTTAAACACCCGGGTACACATTTAATTGAGTTCTTAAACATTAGTCATAGTATACTAGATGACATACTTTTGTGTACTTACTCCTGTCATCTGTAAGAAGACCCTATATTCCAGTCCCTGATTGACTGGCTTAGAAACCATTTTCAAACAGGGAAACAGGTCTGCTATCTTTTTCTCTTGCTGAATCAAAGCTGACTCCTAATAATGAGTGCTCCCCTAGAATCTACTCACAAGTTATCTACTCAATAATCATTATACATTATTTGCCTGGGAATTACATAAAGCTTACCAATGTGTCTTTTCTTCTTGTAAGACTTTGTGTTTGTCAATTTCTAGCTTTCTGGTACTTTTTGCATTGCCCATTATTTCCTAAAAATCATTACAGGTTATTCCACAACCATATTTCCAAGTTTCTAAAATACATTAAATTTTATTAGAGGGAGGGCACTTCTATTATTTGAGATTTTAATCTGGTGTGAATATACAGGGTAGGCTAACAGCTGTTACGAGCAACCCCCCAAATTGCAGTGGCTTGACATAATCAACGTTTATTTCTTACTCTTGCAAATTCCGATGTGAATGTTTATAGGCAGGTGACTCTACTGAAAGTCTCTCCCTCAAAAGGTGACTGGGGGATTGAACTCCTTCCATCCAGTGGTTCTTCTGTGTCCTTG
Source organism: Halichoerus grypus (assembly GCF_964656455.1). NCBI lineage: Eukaryota > Metazoa > Chordata > Mammalia > Carnivora > Phocidae > Halichoerus > Halichoerus grypus. The sequence continues at coordinate 48,710,380 of NC_135717.1, read as the reverse complement.
AGACCTCAAAGTTTCTGTTGGATTTCTTGCTTCTGGCTTGTTGTCAAAAGAACAGGAGAAAGCAAACTGAGGACGGCATAAGAGATTTTTGGAGCCCGGCCTGAAAAACCTGCATTCAGCACTTGTACCACTGTGGATGGCCCAGGGCAGGACATGTGGCTGACAGATGCCATCTTCCTTTATCCAGGAGCAAACCGAAATGGTCCTGTGCACTTAGCAGTGTCTCTGCCGTAAATGTCTTCCCTGTTAAAGTTTTCCTACCTCTTCAAATTAAATGCCAGTCTTCTGTTGAAGAAAGAAGTAAAAATGGGATTTGAATAGTAAGACTTTCACAAACCCGTTGTGATTCTTCCCTCAACCAAAACATTTTGAAATATGTCCTTTGGGTTGACATTTTCGCATTTCTGAGTTTCAGTTTATTCTGAATGTTGCCCTTTCTGATTCAGCTTTTATAGGGTTTTGCCTTTGTATCAAAGGGTGTGTGTCCTTCTTACGTCTTCTGGGCGTGTTTTCTTGAAAATTGGGTTCTCTGTGTAGCCACAAGGGTTCCTGTACATTTATTTTTAATCTTTGTCCTTTATTACTGTTACTACAGAGATATTCTCAAGCTCATGCTCGCTTCCATATTTCAAACTGTTGTTTTCTTGTGTTCACAATCTAGTCTGCTGTAGCAAATATTTTCTTCAGCCTTGCGCATGTGTCCTTCCTGGTCCTGACAGGATATCCTGTCCCTTGGCTATAAATCACATGACCATTTGCTATAAATACACCACACACACATGCCATTTGTCCCACCGTGTGTACACCCAACAGTTCTTTTCCTTATGTCTGTTGTATATTCAGGGTCCCGCATTCCCGTGTAGATCAGCATTGCCATCTATGATTCCTCGGTGCTGGGAAGTTCTGCAGAAGGCCCTCCTCATCCTCCATGGGGATAAAAGCATATCTCTTGAAAACCCATGGGTCCTTTTATATGCTGGCTTATGTCTGTGTTCCTGAGATTTCCTCCCAAGTTACTGGGACTTCAAAGTCAGAGGCAACCTTCGGGCAATGCAATTACTTAGAATGCGTTTCACTGAGGTCGAAAAATTCCCCCTACTAAGCAATATATCATCACCCTCAATATATATTTTGTAAGGTACTGTGAGGCCCCTTCCTTAGAGAGAAGTTGTAAATAAAGAGATTTTTTTTCTGTAATCTTTTAAAAGCAAAACAACATCGGTTAAAAGCGTTGTATGCCCTTAAAAAAAATAAATAAATGATGAATTTGAGAGGGGTAGAATTTTAATGACTGATTTTAAATTGAGCTGTTACCCAGAAGTAGAGCAATAGTACTGAAATTTCTGACTTCTTTTGTTTTCCCAGGTGTTAGCAATACCTCCCGGCTTAACTGGCTCTGTGTTTACTCCATCCGTTGGATCATTAATAATGACAGTAAATAAAACCCAAACTAGGAAGCGAGTTCCTTTAATCTGACAGGTACTCAAAAAGCAGTCACACCTCGAAATGAAGAGCTACCTGCAGTGACAACTAGCCTGAATTTCCCATCTAATAACTGAGCTATTTGGCAATAAAATCCATTTTTATTTAAATGCTTGGGAAGAGCCTTGGCAAAGAAGCCTATGATCCCCAGTCCCCTGCAGGTGGAACTTCCCAGATTATTTGGCACTAGAGTGTCTCTTCTGCAAGCTGCTTGGTCCTTCCGTGCGCACTCACTGTACCTTTATTTTCTTTAAACGTCTGCTTAACCCAGATCATAATATTTTCTGAAAAATAGGAAAAAGATAATTAGAAAAAAAAATCACTCATAATCCCACCATGCAGAGAAAACTACAGTTATCACTTTAGTATGTATTGTAGTAAAATTTTTCTGTCTATTTCATTCCAAGTACATGTTACAAATATGCAATTTGTTCACCAAATGAGAATAGTCTGTAAATATTTTCCCATTTTTATTAAGAAATTAAAAAAAAAAACTATGGATTATAATAGCCAAATAAACACAAATTGCCTCATTAAAAAATAGAACATCACCAGTACCACTGAAACAACATGAGTGCCTTTTCCCGGCCCCATCCCCTGCATCATCAAGGAATTTGGCATTTTTTTTCCCTTGTTGTATTGTTTCCTTTGTTTTACTAAAGATATATGAGTATCTGTGCAATATATTAGTTTGCTTTTGTTTGTATTTAAACTTCATAAAGATGATGCTATGAATTGAATTGTGCCCCCTCACCAAATTAATATGTTGAAGCCCTACCCCACAGTGTGACCGGAGGTAGACTCTCTAGAAAGTAATTAAGATTGAGTTCATAAAGTTAGTGCCTCAATCCAATAGGACTGTGGCCTTATAAGAAGAGAGGGCAATCTCTCCATCTCTCTCTCTCTCTGCCCTGTGAAGACACAGCCCAAAGGCAGTCAACTACAAGCCAGTAAGAGAGATCTCCCTAGGAACCACTTCAGTAGCCGGCACCTTGACCTTGGACTTCCAGCTTTCCAGAATTGGGAAAAAAATTTTTTTTTCTGTTGTTTAAGCCACCCAGTCTATGGTATTTTGTTATGGCAGCCTTTACAGACTAAGACGAATAACATGACTTTTTAGCGCTGTTTCTTCACTCAACACTACGGCTTGACTATATCACAATTTATTTTTCCACCTTTATGTTGATGCATGTAGGTAGTCTGCAGTTTTCTGCTATTATAGACATTTTATAAATGCCTCCATGAATTCACATCTTTACCAACACTTGGTATTGTTAAATTTTGGTCTTTGCAATCTAGTTTGAATGAAATGGTATCTTGTTGTCATCTTTAAATTTGTGCTTTTTAGGTTACTAAGAGACTGAATCTTTACATGAGTTTTGGGTCATTTTGCAGTGCTTTTTTCTGGAAATATCTATGTACTATTTTTCTACAAGTTTTTTTTTGTTTGTTTATTTCTTATTGATTATTATGGTTTACTACATTTTTTGGTTATCTCTTAGTATTATATGATCAAAATATTTTTCCCCAGTTTGTGGTTTCCCTTTTTACTCTCTATGTGCTTATCTCTAAACAAAAGATTTAAAATTTCATGCAGTCAAATTTATCAGTATATCCTTTGTACTGTCTAATTTTGTATGGTATTTTAAAGATACTCCCTACCTAGAAGGTATAGAGATATTTTATGGTGCTGGTAAAGAATACATTTCTTCCCCACCCCTTGCAGATAGAAAATTACTTTTCCTGAAACCATATATGGAGTCATTCATCCTTTTCCTACTACTTTTTTTTTTAATTTTTTTATTGTTATGTTAATCCCCATACATTACATCATTAGTTTTAGATATAGTGTTCCATGATTCATTGTTTGTGCATAACACCCAGTGCTCCATGCAGAACGTGCCCTCCTCAATACCCATCACCAGGCTAACCCATCCTCCCACCCCCCTCCCCTCTAGAACCCTCAGTTTGTTTTTCAGAGTCCATCGTCTCTCATGGTTCGTCTCCCCCTCCGATTTCCCCCCTTCATTCTTCCCCTCCTGCTACATTCTTCTTCTTCTTTTTTTCTTTCTTAACATATATTGCATTATTTGTTTCAGAGGTACAGATCTGAGATTCAATAGTCTTGCACAATTCACAGCGCTTACCTGAGCACATACCCTCCCCAGTGTCCATCACCCAGTCACCCCATCCCTCCCACCCCACCCCCCACTCCAGCAACCCTCAGTTTGTTTCCTGAGATTAAGAATTCCTCATATCAGTAAGGTCATATGATACATGTCTTTCTCTCTTTGACTTATTTCGCTCAGCATAATACCCTCCAGTTCCATCCACGTCGTTGCAAATGGCAAGATCTCATTCCTTTTGATGGCTGCATAATATTCCATTGTATATATATACCACCTCTTCTTTATCCATTCATCTGTTGATGGACATCTTGGCTCTTTCCACAGTTTGGCTATTGTGGACATTGCTGCTATAAACATCGGGGTGCACGTACCCTTTCGGGTCCTTACTTTTGTATCTTTGGGGTAAATACCCAGGAGTGCAATTGCTGGATCATATGGTAGCTCTATTTTCAACTTTTTGAGGAACCTCCATACTGTTTTCCAGAGTGGCTGCACCAGCTTGCATTCCCACCAACAGTCCTACTACTTTTTAATGCCATCTCTGCCACATGCCTGATCTATCGATCGATCAGTCTATCATCTATTTGTCTGTGTTTTATATTATGTCAGTAGTCTAATTTTCTCACTCTCTCTTGAAAGCACTCTCTGTATAATAATAAAGCTTTCCAATGTTATTTAATAGCACAGTTTCCCTTATTCTTCAGATAGCTATTTTTCATTCTTTGCTCTTCCATCTATATTTTAGAGTGAGCTTGTCAAGACCTGGGGGGGGGGGCAGTTTTTGGAATTTTTACTGGGATTTCACTGAAGCTATAGATTAATTTGGGGAAGGACTGACATATTTATAACATTGAATATTGAGTTAGAAGTATTCATACAATATATTTTAGTGAGAGAAGCCATATCATGCATACTCTGACCGTTTTCATGGAATAAAGAAACATAGCCTTACACATGTGTATGTGTGGGTGCTTCTTTCTGGGACCTATGGCCTGACAAGTAGGATTTCCCATCCCACAATGTGATTTTGAAGCCTCTCCAATTCCCAACCCAGGAAATCTCAGGTCATGGCGATCCCCCCCATGTCAGGGAGCAGTAAAAGGCCCCATAGTGGCAGGATTTTGTTTTGGTCTGGCTTTTAAACTTCCATGCAGACAAAGCAATCCTGAATGATGCCATCTGTGGGAGGAAAACCAGCTTTAAATGGAAAGATCCCTCTCTTTCTGGCCCCACAGCCAATGGCAGCCTTCATTCTAAAGGATATTTCTCTCCATTCATTTCCCCTGACAATAACCACTTTCTGAGGGTGCTGAATTTCTTCATTCATAATAAATGCTCAATAAATATTTATTGAAGTCAGTAATATGACTCAATCTATATAAAATGTAACAGACATTCCAGGGCGCCTGGGTGGCTCAGTTGGTTAAGCGACTGCCTTCGGCTCAGGTCATGATCCCGGAGTCCCAGGATCGAGTCCCGCATCGGGCTCCCTGCTCGGCAGGGAGTCTGCTTCTCCCTCTGATCCTCCCCCATCTCATGCTCTCTCTCTCTGTCTCATTCTCTCTCTCAAATAAATAAATAAAAAATCTTTAAAAAAAAAAAAAAAAAAAAAAAAAAAAAAAAAAAAAAATAAAATGTAACAGACATTCCTGAAAAATCTCTGGCACATGGATGAGTTCATTCTGCATGCACACAGTAAGTGCTCAATAAATACTTATTGAAATAAGTAAAAAAGAAAGTATTCTCACTTATCAACTCAAAAATAAGAGATATTGCTTAAATATCTGTGGGATATGGATGCTTCCCATAGTTTCAATTTTAATGGTGATTTTACCATTTTCTCATTTCTTTCAGTTTTTGTGATGGAAAATGAATTCCTTTTCACATGTCATCTTTCACCAGAATCTCTCATCTTTACTATATTAAACTCCTTAAGAATGATATATCTTGGGGCACGTGGGTGGCGCAGTCAGTGAGGTGACCGGCTCAGGTCGTGATCTCAGGGTCGTGGGATCGAGCCCCGAGTGGGGTCTGCGCTCAGTGTGGAGTCTGCTTGAGACCCTTTTCCCCTCTACCTCTCTCCCCTGCTCTCTCTCTCTCAAATAAATAATCTTTTTTTAAAAAAAGAATAATATATCTTAATCTGAAAATGCAATACACATCTTGTTTTACTTTGAGCTTTGAAGTGTTTCCTACACTAACATAAGTAGCATTTCTTTTTTTTTTTTTAAGATTTTTAAAATTTATTTGACAGAGAGAGACAGCGAGAGAAGGAGCACAAGCAGGGGGGGTGGGAGAGGGAGAAGCAGGCTTCCCCTGGAGCAGGGAGCCTGATGCGGGGCTCGATCCCAGGACCCTGGGATCATGACCTGAGGTGAAGGCAGATGCTTAACGACTGAGCCACCCAGGCATCCATAAGTAGCATTTCTTACCCTCGATACTTCCCAAACACAAATGCCTCCTGAAGTTATAGAACTATTTCTGACATTTTTAAGATTTATTATAGTACCAGAAAGGTTTTTCTAATGCCCTCCAGGACTCAACTTCATTAGGGCTAATTTGGGCTTATGAACACCCCCTTGCCCACCCCATCATTCAAAAGCGACATCAAGTGGAACCTCTCTGAATATCCAGTGTTTCATCCCATTGAGCAGTGGATGGAAGAGCCGGTTGCTCCTCTGGTGATTTTAGCCAGAAAATAATCTTAACCCATATATTTTGAAGAAATTTTAATTGTATTCAATTTGGTGATAGGTGAAATAATTGTAATTAGAGTTTTCTGTGACTCCAAATGGTAGTTACTTCCCCTCTATCATTATATAATTGTTATATACATTATTTAATTATTTTCCAGATTGCTGAGCCTTGCTGCAGACCTTCTAGGGGTGGGGCCAAAAGATACGTACTTTCAACCCTGTCCTTTAGGTCTTATTTACACTCATGTTAGAAGATTTGCCCAACACTCACTGCATAAAACCCAAAGTTGAAGATGTAATACTGGCTAAGTAAATTCCTGAGTTAAAAAAAAATATATCTGGGCACCCATACTTCTTAATTTTCATTTATGATAGTGAATATGTGAATAGAAACACGTTCAAGGATTAGAGAAATAATTTCTTAAATATTTGTTGATTATTATGAGTTTGCTTTCCTGTAATCTAAATTTCCCCATGTTAATGTATGCTTTTTTTTTTTTTTTTTAAGTGTAATAACCTATTTTGGAAGGAAATGTGAGATGGGAAATAGATTCAGAATATGATTTTAACTCCAACAGAACCATAGAAAATACAGAATTTAGGACAATCCAATTACACTTATTAAGCATTATCTGAATTAATTATTTTACATATGCAGTTCAATTATATCTTCTTTCCAAGCCCTTTAAGTGTTCTTTCTAGCAACTTTCCAAACTTATTTGATAACAACTCTTATTTTATCAAAAGCTTGATTTTCAGTGCTCTCATAATTCTGAAGAAATTAAATTGTAAATATGAAGGTTTAAAAGGTTATTAATCACCATTTCTCTTATTTAGATTAGACATAGAGCCAGCATCATAGTCAGGTTCCAGATATACTCTGATATTTGTAGAATACCCAAAGCAAAGATAATATATATATGTATTATCTTTAATTAGTGTGTATATGTGTGTCTGTGTGTGGGGGGGGGTATATATTTTTGTGGGAAGCATAGAGAGCTGTTAAGCTCAGCAGATCAACACATATTGCATGAGAATATTAATCAAGATAGAAGGAAATCATAATCTATTCAACATTGAAATATGTATTGGATACATACTATGTTCCATTACTTTAGTGGGAAACACTGAAAATAAATTTATATTTTAAAAATACAGTATGGTAAGTGCTACAGTGGTAACTGGCAAACAGAGGAAGACAAACAGATGGAAGGGGTACCAATAAAACCAAATTTCTTAAATCCAAACTCATTTCAAGACTACCATGGATCACTGGATTCATGAGAGTAGCCATAGTGGGTAAGACCATGTAAGTGGGGAGTGGTGATCCAGGTTAAGTAAACCTGGTAATTGCAAGTTATGTTTTCCTAAATTTTGAACATATTTTTTTTAAAAAACAGAGTGAAGATCTGGGGTAGGTGGGGGAAACATTCACAATTAACAAGTCAGGTGCCCATCCATTCAACCACACTGAACAGAGTAGAGTGTGGATAGGTCAGATAGTGTCCAGGAGGACCTCTGAGTTGATTAAAAAGAAAAAAACTGGTAGAAATAATTTTGTCCCTTTAAGGTAGTTTTTGTCATGATTCCCAGTAATAGAAATTTTCTGTGGTTGTTAAAGAATCATTAAAAAGCCGTTTCTTCATCAATTAGAATCTTGCTGCCAGATTGTATGACATTTCGTGAACCAGCTTTAATTTGTTTTGCATTGTTCCAGAAGGTTAGATGAGATTATGAGGACTTGTGTGCAGTTGAGGGATGTATTTTACTCTTACTTCTCATGGTCCCTTTCTGGTAATTCAAATATAACGGCATGATCTTGATTAGTTGATCTTTCTACATCAGCATTTTCAGATGGTACTTCATGAAATTTTCACTACAATTAAAAATGCAATTAAAATGGATTATCTAAATCAAAGTCAATCTTTAATTACTGCATACTATCTAGATCCTTATTTTACGATAGAGCAGATAAAATTCTAACAATTGTGGTGCTAATGCTTTCATTATTAAAAACATAATAATACCAGTCTTTTGAGGCTCATCTCATTTCCTATCAGTTCCTTTTTTAGGTTGTCATCGAGAAGTCTGCTTCCTTTAACAACCATGCCTACTTAGTCCTGAGCAGGTCTTTATATGCTTCTCCTAAGAAAAATTAAATTATACAAAGTTCATCTAATTAATCCAAGTCCATCATGTAAAAGGAATGAGTGCCTCAATACTGAACTTGTCCTAGTTCTTTTTTGCTTTTACTTTTTTTCTCCATTATTAGCTATTGCAAAAATAATTAAGAAAATTTTGAAAAAGAAAGGAAATGCCTGGTAATTATACTCACTATTACATCAAATCTTTACTTGCCAAGGTTGGCATTGTTTTCTAAACTGTGTTGATTTGCATGCATTGTTTCCCATGTACATTTTGCCTTCTAATTTTTTCAGTGGTGTTAATATTGGATAATGCAATGAAAACTCTTAGAGTTGAAAATCAAAGGCCCTAGTTTCAATGTTTGATACCATGTATTTGTTATGTGACAGTGGAAAAGTTCTCTAAGCTGGGTGCCTGTCTCTTTCCTCATCTGTATATGAGGATGACAAAAGTACATACTTGGAGGACAGACATAGAGGCTTCGTTGTACAACTAAGAAACGATTGATATAAAGTTCCTGTTCCATAGTAGGTACTTAAAAAAGAGTGGCTATTTTTATTATATCATAAATATTTCCCATGTTACTATGCAACCTTTCTCACTGTCAAGATAACATCTTAACCTAGGAGTCTATAAATATTATACAATCAAAAAATCTTCATTGGTGGCATCTGAGCTTGAGTATGTTGGTGTTTTTCCAATCTTTCATTATGTGCATATATAATAGTACTTATCACTATTTGAAAGCATCTCATCAATATCTGATGTTAAGTACGTGTAATCCTAAAATGTTTTTATGAACCACCTAATAGGATATGGCATTACATCAGTCTTTTTATAAAGTTGGTTAAACAAAAATAGTCTTTATCTTCTGGCCACTTAAACTCCATAAAAACATTGATACAGATTGAATTATTAGGGTGTCAAAAGAAATAGTCAATAAGTTAGTTATATATTATCATTGCATTTAATAAAAAACCAAATGCTTTCAACGAGCAGATAAGTAATTTCTAGATCTGCATATCAGTGCAAACCCTAACTCTTCTGTGACATGGTGAAGGCTTACTTAGCAATATGGAAATTCTGAAACATCCTGTTATGTTGAGGGCAAAAAATGTAGTAACCTGTGGGTGACATTAACTTGAGTAAAAAACTAAATAAGAAAGTATAAACTACCATGAAGACTATTGAGATGACTGATCTAGTTCTGTGTGGGGTGAGAATGATGTAGTAATCAAAGGTGAAGATACTCGTGTGGCAAAGACCAACCTAGAGAGGGACAAGAAAGTGTTTGCATTGAAGCTAAAAACACGATTAGGATTTATCAATGCTAGAATTACCCAGTCTACAAAATAATAACTGGGTCTAGTTTAAGATGCCATTGAATTTATGGTTAATTCTTCTAGATTGAAGACTTAATAGTACCTCCTTCACATTGCAATGCTCTATGAACAGCTTCAACTTGAACTAAGGAAATAAGTTTAACATCGTTGTGATTCCTTTTATTGTGGAAGAAAAATAGATTCTCTGAGGATTATTGCCTTTTATATCATGATGAAGCTTAAAAAAATGAACAGCTCTTTCAAAATGTCTTACAGATTGACATTTTAGTTCTCATGCTTTCCTTGGAGATTAAATATTATAGAAATCCAATAGCCAGATGTATTTTATAATGTCACAAATAGGGTATAAATATCAAATTCAATGTTGGGTCTTTTGAGTTCATGGAGGAAGTCCAGAGGCAATGTTCTTTTGCTAGAAAGAACAGCAAATAATCAATAAGGCAATATAAAACTAAAGGGCCTCTGAGTACATGGGTAACATGTGATACCTAAAAATATTTAAAAGACTTGTTTTATTATATAAGTAAGAGGTGTACAACATTATAACTGGACATATAGTGTAGTTTACACACTACAAAATGATTGCCCCAAAAGTCTAGTTACTAGTTACCATCCATCACCCTACAATTCACCCCATTTTTTTAAAAGACTCAGTTTGATTCTCTTAAAAGAATCGATTTGGAAAAAAAAAAGACATTTTATAAATGAGAAAAGTGCTTGAGTAGTAGTTAATGTATAAATTTCTGATTTATTTTAGAGATTTAATTTAAATTTAATTTTAGAGATAATTAATGTACAAATAGTAATGTACTGTCGCTGTGATAGGAGACACACCCTTGATTTCCAAAATGAAAACAAAAATGTGTACTTTCTGGAATGACCCAAATGTTCATCATTGTTTTCCCTGGTTAGTGTTAGTAGTCTGATATTCTGTAGTTTACCATATCTTGGGTCAGTGTTTCTGGAAGAATCTTCTTTGATATAATTTTCCTTTTTAGATAGGAGTATTTTTCCATTAGTAAGATTTTATTTGAAGTTACATAGTCAAACATAGTCAAACATTTTCAGTAAATAATAGTTTCATTAAAATTAGCATGGTTTTAAATCAGGACTCTTTGGAGACTTCAATAGGCTGAGGAAGTGTGAATCTTCCCCACATGTGTTATTTTATTATACTTTATTAGCATTTACTAATATCAAAAATAAAAACAAAAAATGCTGGGGACCCTGGCTGGCTTAGTCAGTAGAGCATGTGACTCTTGATCTCAGGGTTGTAATTTCGAGCCCCACATTGGGCATAGAGATTACTTAAAAATAAAATCTTTAAAAAATCAACAAAAACAAAATTAAAAAAATGCCACAAAATGAATTCCTAATTTATGTAAAGCTTTCAACTTAGGATGCCTAAACTATAAACATGATGATTTGTGAGTATAAATCACATATAGGAAAGACCCAAAGATGTCTGTCTGCATATGCTCAAGTACCTTCTAATTTCCCAAATTGGTTCAATTCAGTCATTCTCCTTACCTGTTTTGATGATCATATTTAGGTCTTCTCATAAAGAGAAAAGAGCTTTTTGTTTACTTGTTTGCTTGTTTGCTTATTTCAGGAGAGTCAGAATTTTATATAATAAGGTTTAAATGTAATTGAATCTTAGATGGCCTTCTCTGATTTTTATTATTCACATAACTTCTCACCTGATTGGGATGCATATTTGTTTGCTGAGGATTAGGGTCAGCTGCTACCCAACATTCCTTACCCAACCAAGACCTAGCAGGGACACAAACAGCCATTTTTGAAGATGTTGTCAATCTCTTCTCTCTAAGCTAAAACAAGATCAGAGCTTTTCTTTCTTTCTTAAAGACGTATTTATTTTAGGCGGGAGGGGCAGGAGGAGAGGGAGGGAGAAAATCACAAACAGGGAGAGAATCTCTACCCCTCGGAAAGTGGAGCCCAGTTCAGGGCTCCATCTCATGACTCTGAGATCATGACCTGAGCCAAAACCAAGAGTCAGACACTCAACTGACTGAGCCATCCAGGTTCCCCAAGATCAGAGCTTTTCTAAAGCCATTATTACTGGGAAACTATTTTTTTAATTAAAAAGTTATAGAATCAAATATAATTTAAAGTAAATGCTGTCTCTTAAGATAAATATAGCCTGGTTTGGCCTAGGTCATACAAAATATTCTCCTCCGCTGCTTCCACCACTTTTTTAAAAAATTTTTAAAGATTTTATTTATTTATTTGACAGAATGAGAGAGCAGGAGAACACTAGCAGTGGAATCAGCAGAGGGAGAGGGAGAAGCAGGCCCCCTGCCGAGCAGGGAGCCCGATGTGGGGCTCAATCCCAGGACCCTAAGATCGTGACCTGAGCCGAAGGCAGACACTTAACCAACTGAGCCACCCGGACGCCCCAGCTTCCACCATTTTTAAAGCTTCTATTCTGACTGGTGCTGCCCATAGATAGAAATTAAATTTCTAAGCTAATATTTTTATTTATTTTTGTAAGTAAGTTCTACACCCAGCATGGGACTTGAACTCATGATTGAGAATTGCAAGCTCTACCAACTGAGCCAGCTGGCCACCCAGATGTAATTTTATTTTATTTTATATTTTAAGTAAACTCTTCTTTTTTTTTTTTTTTTTAAGATTTTGTGTTTATTCATTTGAGAGAGAGAGAGAAAGAGAGACAGAGCACAAGCAGGGGGAGAGGCAGAGGGAGAGGGAGAAGCAGGCTCCTTGCCAAGCCGGGAGCCCAACATGGGGCTGGATCCAAGGACGTGGAGATCATGACCTGAGCTGAAGGCAGATACCTAACCATCTGAGCCACCCAGATGCTCCTAACTAAACTCTTCTAAGCTTAATTTTTAGATGATGTTGTTGGGTGGGCCATTCTAAGAAGAAATTGAGTGTTTCCCAGAACTTATTTCTAACGATCTTTCAGTTTATGTTACAAATGCTCTTACTCTGGATTTAGATTATTTCCTGGCATTTACCCTGCAATTTCTGAGACCATTTTAAGCCTCATTAAAAAATGTACACCCAAGCAAGAAGAAATTATGTCATTATCTGGCCCTTAAAATACCACCCACTGTGATTTCAGAATGCTCTGCCCTGACTTTGCTTTTGCTCCCATCACTGCTACTCTACTCATTAGCACCAGGCTCCAGGAAGGCTGCCCTTCATCTCTGGTCAGTTCCCTCCCAACCTGTTTCATTTGCTACAAGCATATTGGTTTACTGGAGAAAAAAAATTAAGGCTAATTGTACTCATCAGTAAAGCTTAACTTCTTCATCACTTGTACTAAGACAATAATAGAAAGTGGTTTCAATATTTGCCTTGATATTTTATGATTCTGGTCTGTTTCCTGAAGAAAACCCCTACCATGGATTTCCCCATAAATAAGGTGACCATAAAATTTATTATTCAAATGGGAAGACTTTAGAGAATGAAACAGGATGCCAGTGATAATTGTGCCTGGACAAAGCCAGGACTATCTGGGACTTATCATCACCCTACTTTAAATACATAGGTGGTAAGTACCGTAGTCACGGAATCCTAGTCAAGGAATGAGGACTGTGAACACTCCTTATAAATTAATGTTTTCCATAAAGATACATAGTGAACCCAGAGAAAAGTTAAGTAGGAACGCCACAAACTGAGAGCATTACCAACCTTTTCAGTTTCACAACTGTTAACCCACATAGAGGAAATAAGACAATTTACTCTCAGATACTTTATTTTATTGGTAAAAATAGAGTCTTTCATTTGCTTCCCAAACAGCCCTCCATCCATCACAGCTCATCACCATACCAGCAGCTGTTCTATTGTAAATGTGGTTTGCCTGTGGCTGCATGATGCATATTGCATCTAGATTGGATCTAGAAAGAAAAACTTTAATCCTCTTGTAGGTATCTTTCTGATAACAAAAACCTTTGTTTCGAATTTTCTCTCTCTCCATGAAAGATATTTTTTTTTTTTTTGCTGCAGTTATGAAGTATGAAGTCTGATACATCAGATCAGATGGATCTTTGGCAGAGATAAAAACCACAAAGTTATATACCTAAATAAATGAACCTGAGAAAGGGAGAATGTATGAATGATCATGTGTTTATACCAAACATAAATCTACACCAATTCATGTGCTTGAGTCACAAAATTCGAATGCAGCGCAATAGAGTAACTGGAAAAGTTTGCTTTGTTGTGGTCAACTGTGATATGTGTCCATCACTTCTGTTATTTTTTTACTTTCATAGCTTGGGGTGGGTGTGAAGTTATTCTTACCCAGTTATTCTGAATTCAATTTTTCAGGCTTATGTTAATTATTAGAAAATCAAAATAGCACTTAAAATACAATAATCACACAATGTTTCCCTCCATCCCAATTTTCAACTCAACTAGTCGGCACTATTCAGATCGAGGTCAACTTTGATTTTTGCATGAGTAGGATATATCCTCAGAGTGCTTAACATTATGCCCATCTTTAAAATGAGACAACCACACTCCTTGCTTTTTTTTTTTTTTTTCAGTCTGCATGGGTTTTGGTGTACTTTTAAAGACATTCATGGTTTCACATGTCCAGATGTGGCCTTTAATGGAAAATCTTTTTTTCTCAGCGTTACTGTTTTTTTTTTAAGATTTATATATTTATTTGAGCGGGGGGAAGGGCTGAAGGAGAAGGAGACATTGAATCTCAAGCAGGCTTCACACCCAGCACAGAGCCCAACATGGGGCTCGATCTCATGACCCTCAGATCATGACTCAAGCCTAAATCAAGAGTCAGATGCTTAACTGACTGAGCCATCCAGGCACCCCTCAGCATCACTGTTTTTTAAGCAAAATGCGAAATCCCTTAAAACTTTTATTGTACTTCGTTAGTTTACACATTGCCTGAAATCAAGAATATATGAACTTGTCAGTTTCCTCTATTTGAAATCCTAGGTGAGGGCGCCTGGGTGGCTCAGTTGGTTAAGCGACTGCCTTCGGCTCAGGTCATGATCCTGGAGTCCCTGGATCGAGTCCCGCATCGGGCTCCCTGCTCTGCAGGGAGTCTGCTCCTCCCTCTGACCCTCCCCCCTCTCATGTGCTCTCTCTCTCATTCTCTCTCTCTCAAATAAATAAATAAAATCTTAAAAAAAAAAAAAAAAAAAATGAAATCCTAGGTGAGGTATCTGTGTATGAAGAAGAAGGGGGAAATGCAAAATTATGGCTATGCATTTCAGAAAACAGGTAATGAAATGGGAGAATTCTGAAAGAAGTCTTTATCATCCCACATTAAGTCCTAAGTAAAATTGAACCTCTCTTTAATCTAGACGTACTCATGAAAAGTGATATATAAATTGGATTTTTAAAAAAACAGTATTTAATCTCCTAAGAAAAATCAGTGTTTTAAAGGCTCATCAAGTGAGTACCTTTGTAAAACAAATACTCACCCCTTACTTTATTGGTTTTATGTAATGTTTTACAGTTCTAGTTTGCTTATGTGAAATAATGTAGCCTCTGGATCCTCTTCTCCTTTTTATCTATACTTCTGTCTAGGGAATCTCACTGAGTCCCATGGCTTTAAAAGAGCATTATCCTATTGTTGACGTCCAGCATTAGATCACCCTGAATTCTACCCTGATTGACAGTGTTTATCTGTAACTATCTTCATGCCTACTAAACTTCATAAATCTGACGTGCTAAAGTGGAGTTTTGCCTATCATTAATAGAGTAACAATGTCCATCTGGTTGCTCAGGCAAAACCTGGGAGATAATGGTGATTTCTTCTTTTATCTCTTACTTCCCCCATGTTCCCAACCCTTCATCCACTTTTAAGCTTATTTGCAAAATATATCCTGAAACTAAGCTTTCTCTCCTTCTAGTCTAAATCTAGCCAAAATCCCTATTGTTATCTCTCTTGGACTAGTACAATAGCTTCCTGGCTGGTCTGCCTAATGTTCCTGTTATTTTCTTACTGTGTATTCTTCACTTAGCAGCAAGGTACACTTCTTGAAATATAGAAAAATCATATCACTCCCCTGTTCAAATGGAAGAACAAAAGACCTATCCACTTGTTGACAAATCCAGCCAATAAAGAGGAAAATACAAGCACTCTTAAAATTTCGGTGATTACCCCTAAATCTGTCTAAATGTCCATTGAAATTATTTTAGAGAACAGAGTATAAATGCTATCCTTTTGATAAGCTAAATGTGCACCTGGTAGATAGATAGCAGGCATGGGTAGAGTTGGGATGGAGATAGTGGGATAATGCTGCTACAGACTGAAAAGAAATGAGAGAGAATTAATATATTCAGCTTTCATAGTGAGATTTCATCTGATGCTGTGGGATCATCATGTACCATTTCTCACAAACAGAGACTTGGAGAAATGGAAATTCCAGGGCATAGAGAAGAAAATTACAAGCTGATTCTAAAATGTGTTGTGCCAAAACCTAAGGAATTTCTCGAAGAATGAAGACCCAGCAAATGGACAAAAAAGCCTGTCTGAAAGGGCTCCTGTTGGCCACATCTAGGAAAGTTGAGTGTAAAATACAGTAAGGGGCACCTGGGTGGCTCAGTCAGTTGAGTGACTGACCTCTTGATTTTGGCTCAGGTCATGATCTCAGGGTCGTGGGATCAAGCCCTGTGTCTGTCGGGCTCTGCGCTTAGCAGGGAGTCTGCTTGAGATTCTCTTCCTCCCTCTACCCTCCTCCTCCTCTTCACTGTCATGCTTTCTCTAAATAAATAAATAAATAAATAAATAAATAAATAAATAAATAAATTTATTTTTTAAAAATGACAGTAAGGAGTTGTAACCTGTTAATTAAAATAAGAACACATGAGCCGAAGCAGACACTAAGTAAACAAGCATACACATATACATATGTTCATGCAGGCATCAAATAAAGGAGAGCTCTCATCTATAGTAGGATGCCAGCTAATAAGTGTAGAAGCAATAAAATTAGAAAAATCACCATTTTGTAATCATTACAGTAATTATTGAACCATACAGCATTTATAAAAATTAGCTGTATATTAAGAGAAAAAAGGGTCACTTTTAATTTCAGTAAGTAGAAATTTCCATTCAACCATTTCTGATCTGAGTGCAATAATAACTTTAGAAATTAATGAGCGTATTAGAGATATAATTTTTAAAAAGAGTAGCATCAGTATATTGAAAGAAAAGAAAGAGAAGAGAAAAAGGAAGGAAAGAAGGGAAGATTCCATTTTGATTTATTTATAGTGTTTTTATTTATAGCGGCATAATTTTACTGATTTTAGTCAAGTGTAGAAAATTCTTTTCCCTTTATGTCTCTTTACCTTACACTAGTTTTTATATAATTGTCTTAGATATTTACTCTACACTAATTTAGAACCATATCAGTGTTACGATTTTTGCTTCAATTGGCAAACATAATTTGGAAAACTCAAGAGGAGAAGAAAAGTTTGTGTATTTTTTTAAATTTTATTTTTTTATTTACTGTGTTCTATCTTCCTTCCTGATGTCCCCAACTTCCTTCTTTTATTGTCTTCTTTCTATCATTTGAAAAACTTTCTTCAGACATTCTAGGGTAAGTTTCTGGTGACATATTCTTTTACTTTTCCTTTATCTGAGAAAGTCTTGATTTTCCATTCATTCTTGAAGGATGTTTTCACTGAATATAGAATTCTGACTTGACTTTTTCCTTTAAATACTTGAAAAATGCTGTCACTTTCTTCTGGCCTCTACAATTTCCTCATCAGAAATCCACTGTCATTTGAATTGTTTTTCTTGTATAGATAAGGTTTTGTTTCTCTCTGGCTGCTTTCAAGATTTCTTCTTTGTAGTTTAAAATTTTTCAACTATGATGTTTTCCTGTGTTGGATTTCATTAGGTTTATCTTGTTTGGGGCTTGTGTGAGTTTTTCTTGAATCTGTGATTGTATGTCTCTTGCCAAAATTGAGAAGTTTTCAACCATTATTCTTCAAGTACATTTTTATTTTTGCCCTTTATCCTCTCTTTTCACGACTCCCATGAAATGAGGAGTTTTGTTATAGTTCCACAGTCCCTAAGGCTTGCTCAGGTTTTTTTTAGTCTAATTTCTCTTTGTCATTCATATTAAGTTCTCTTGTTCTGTCTTCCAGCTCACTCCTTCTTTCCTCTGCCCCTTCCATTCTGCTGCTGAGCCCTTCTAGGTAGGTTTTTTTTTTTTTTTTTTAAGATTTTTTTATTTATTTGTGAGAGAGACAATGAGAGAGAGAGAGCATGAGAGGGAGGAGGGTCAGAGGGAGAAGCAGACTCCCTGCCGAGCAGGGAGCCCGATGCGGGACTCGATCCCGGGACTCCAGGATCATGACCTGAGCCGAAGGCAGTCGCTTAACCAACTGAGCCACCCAGGCGCCCCCTTCTAGGTAGTTTTTATTTTGGTTATTTTATTTTACAAAATTTCTCGTTAGTTCTTTATACTTTCAATTCATTGCTCAGACTTTCTGCTTCTTTGCTGAGATGATCTCTCTTTTCATTTGTTTCAGATGTGTTTGTAATTACTCACTGAAGCATTTTTATGATTGCTGCTTTAACATCCTTTACAGATAATTCTAACACTTGTGTCATCTTGATGTTGACATCTATTGGTTGTCATCCATTTGAAATCTTCTTGATTCTTGGTACAATGAGTGATTTTTTTATTGAAACCTGAGGATTTTACATATTATGTTTTGAGAATCTGGATTTTATTTAAAGCTTCTGTTTCTGCTGGCTTCCTTTGACATCACTCCATCTGGGTAAGGGAGTGGTACTGCCTCATTACTCCTAGCTGTGGGTATAAGTACAGGTCCTCCCTCAGCCTGGGTTAACACTTCATTACTGCTGGGCAGAACGGAAGTTTCAGCTCCCATTAGGGCTCCACTTTCTGGTGGTTAGATATGCCTTGTTCCTGTTCCCTGCATGGTCTCCACCAGCTCAAGGTTGGGGGATCATTACTACCTAGTAAGGATGAAAGATGCAGCTCCCTACTTGTCCTTCACTGTCCACACCCTGGCAAGGGACTTCAGGCAACTCATTACAACCTGGATAGAATGAACTTCTGGGCTTCCCATTCAGTCTTTACTAGTATGGTGGGGAGGGGCCACAGCTTATTTCTAAGGTGTTTGCCTTGAGTAGGACAGTTACTATCACAAGGTGTCTCACTTGCTAGGCTGCCTCTTTCCTGGTCCTTCAGATAAGGGGAGACTTTCGTTGGAGCTTTTTCATCTGTTATCTGTTGGTGTTTCTGGGTTCCTGGCTTCAGGCTTTTTGAGGGAAAAGAAAACCCAAGGAACTCATCACTATGTTATTTCTTGGGTCTCAAGTCCTTAGCTAAGCTTCCTTCATTCCTTTACCTTTCAGATTATTCTTATGTTTGTTTCATGTATTATGTCCAGAGTTTTCAGTTATACTTAGTAGGAGGAATAGAAAAAAGTATATTCAGTCCATATTCCTAGAACTAGAAAAGCATATATTTTTTTGAAGAGCATATAATTTTAAAACTTTGAATATATAAAAATGCATTTACCTGATGATAGTATTATGATAGTAAGAAGTATTTTTTAAATAAGGTACATTTTGTTGATTCATATTTCATAATGCTTCTACACCTCATCACAGAAATACTTCAATTCAGAAAACTGCAGATTTATGTAGTTTAATTTTGTCCCTCTGAAAATTTGTTTGACTACTTTTAGTGACAGTGATATTTTCTACATTCATTCTTTCATTCATTCAATTTATTTAGTTATTATTGTTCTTGGTACCTGGAATATATCAATAAGACAATAATTCCTACACTGAAGAGCTTACATTATATGTGTGTGTGGAGGGGGGTGGATAGGACAGACAATAAAAAATAAAGCTAATAAATAATGTCAGGCCATGTTGTGAGTAATATATTATAGAATTTGTTAAAAAGAGTATACAAGGTATGGAGAATCTGTAGTAGAGGGATAGATTGCAATTTTAAATAGTAGAGTCATATTGGGGTTTATTGGGAATGTAAGATTTGACTATTAACTTGAGGAAGGGATGAGAATTAGCAAAGGGAGACAAGGAAAGAATATTTAAAGCAGAAGAAACAGCTTTGCCCTTTACTCTGAAAATGGAAGTCAGAGTGGTATCAGTGGAAGTGATGAGAGTGGTTATTCGGTTTGGGGTATATTTTGAAGTTAGACTTTCAGACTGCTTATATATGCAATGTAAGGGAAAGAGAACTCCTAGGAGTTTGGGTTTGAATATCTGGAAGAATGGAGTTGCCATCAATTGATAATGATGGGTTTATATATGGAAATCGGGGATTCCATTTTGGGCGTGTTAAGTTTCAGATGACCATGAGACATGCAAGTGAAGACACTGCCAGGCAGTCAGATAAGGGAGACTAGATTTTTTTTTTTTTTAAGAGAGAGAGGGAGCAAGCGGAGGGGGTGAGGGGCAGAGGGAGAGAGAGAGAGAGAATCTCCAGCCCACATGGGGCTCCATCTCATGACCCTGAGATCATGACCTTAGCCTGAGTCGAAATCAAGGACGCTTAACCAACTGAGCCACCCAGGCGCCCCAAGGGAAACTAGAATTTGAGTGTCTGATGGCTGGGTCCTAGGGTGTGCTAAAATTAAGAAGTAAGGGAAGAAACTGAAAAGAGTGACAAGAGAGGTAAAAGGAAAACCCAGATGAGTGTGGCAAGCCAAGTAAAGGAGTGGAAGCCAACTGGAAGCAAAGTCAAGAAAGTGCACCAGTGAGGAAGAAATGATGCACTGTGCTGAATGCTGCTTGTGGTTCCAGGAAGGTGAGAAGGAAGAATTGGTTATTGAATTTAGCATCGTGGAGATCACCTGATCTTGATGATAGCACTTTATTTGCAGTGGTGCTTGGGTAGAATAGTGATTTGAATTGGTTTATGAGGGAAAGGGCAAAGATGAATTGGATCCATAAGTATAGGCAATGCTTTCTAGGGGAGCAGAGGAGAGGAAAAGAAATGAGTGGTAGCTGGTAGAGGAAAGATGGTCAAGTGTCCATCTATGTTCATGTGTGTGTGTTTGGTAGAAGACATAGCAGTATATTTGCATTGTGATGGAAATGATAGAACAAAGACAAAAATAATAATATGTAGGAGAGAAAGGGGAATTTGCTGAGTGATGTCCCTTCCTCAGAAAAAAGAGATGTTTTGTGGTGCCAGAGTAGAGCTACTGGATTTGACCAGAAGTACAGATAACTTGCTATGATAACAGACAAAAATGCAAAGTATTTAGGTACAGATGGTGGTAGGTGTGTATATGTGCTAATGGGGGTTTCTAGACGCTCTCTTCTTATTGCTTTAATTTTCTCAGAAAAGGAAAAGCAAGAACACTGGCTGAGAGTGAGAAGGAGAGAAGAGGTGTTAGGTGTTTGGAGAGAAGAATGAAAAAGACATTTGGAGAATGAGAGAATAATTAACTAGAGACTCAGAATAAAATTATCAAGACAGTATAAATGACTCTCTTGGGGTTCAAAATCATGAATTTAAATGAGTCCAGGCAACATGGTTGATTTCGCTTCTGAACAGCTATTAATTGCCAAAAAATTTTAATGAATTAAATCCTGCCTCACCTATTTTCCCTCCTTCTGTTCTCTGCAGATACACAGGAAATATTTAATTCATTTTTTTCATTGTAGCCTAGCAAATAGTTGGAAATCATTACTATGAGCCATCCCCTGCCTATTCTTTCTTAGACTAAGCTTACATTTCCTTCTTTGACGTGTATGTATCTTAAGACCCTTCATTTCCCTGCTTCTCATTATTAAAGTCTATCCGAAGATGTAGATCACACTAACTATCCACACCTCTTCATTAATATTGTGTATGAGCACCTGATCTTTCTAGTCTTAAACCATGGAGGCGACTATTTGGTTAAGCTGAACACTGCATGTGTAAATATGAAAATTACTTTGCAAATAATGGCCGTGTTCTGTGCCACTCTTTTCTATGCTTTGGTCCCAGAAAATGAATAAGCTACTCCTACAAATCAAAAACCATGAGAACTTCATCAAGATGCAGTGGATGTCAAGGGAACCAGGTCCTGACCCCAGCTCAGTACAGGGATTTGAGCAAGTGACCTTCCTTCTCTGACCCTCATTCTCTGCACTCCTGTGATTGCTGGTACTAGATGTTGCTGTGATCTCTCCCTCCTCTGCATTTCCACTGTTTTCTTGGTGCCTTCAATCTGTGACATAGATATCACCAGAATAGAATATTTCAAACTCAACTAGCTCTAGGAGAGTCAGTTGCTTCTTTTCTCAGCTTGGGGATGTACTCATGCCCCTCTTTCCCCATACCATGCCTATCTGAAAATGACAGCATGCAAAAATAGTTTTAGTCTCTAGTGTGCCCAGTTTCATATTATGGGTGAATTTGAATCTGTCCTCAAATGGTTTACACCAACTGTTGGAAACTTTCTTTATTACAACTTGCTAAAACACATGGCTCTACAGCTGCAGAAATTAGTTTCATCCTGCATATTTCTCGTTTAGCAGTAAACATCAAATGTAACCCAGGAGTGAATAAGAAATTGGTATGTAAAAAAATAAGTGGAAATTTTCAATAATATTCAAATAATATTTCTAAATTTTAAAGATAAACAAAACATCCAATACTTATTATCCTACTTTGTTTCTTACACAAGCCCAATAGGATGTTCTGGGTATTTTATGAATAATGGAAGTTTAAGTGTAATTTTATATTGTGGCAGCCTGCTGATATATATCTGACATAATCCCACAATATAAAGTTCTCAGTGTCGTTTTTAAAATATACTCCAATGAAAGAGAAGAGGTGAATCAACTCCATGGGGTAAGAGTAATCCCTGTGGTTAGAATCCAGCCCATTTGGCATTTGGCAGCCATAATACTCCCCCCAATACATAGATTAAAACTCCCTTGAACTCTGGAATTGTGTGTGTCGGTTGCGTCACTGAAAGGGGGACTACTGCCTTAGTAATCCTAGTACAGCAGTTATGTATATCCGCTCTCTGACTGTCCATTCACACTATTACCACCATTTGTGTTTCAAAAGTGTTTTTTTTTAATGAGATACTTGACCTGTAAAGGTAGTTGGATATCCACGTTCCCCTTAATATGAGAATATTTAGAAGTGTCGTAGCTTTTTTCTGTCAAAATAATTGCAATTTTTAGATTATTGTGAGTTTTAATCATGATGGTCCAAGAATATAAAAGTTTTTCTCAACTGGTCATAACCTAAAATTCATTTATTCACTAATTCAATTATTTTTGTGTTGCCTGTCTATATCTATTTCTCCAAATAGTTAGAAATTTTTTGGTCTTTCTTATAGCCCCAGATATTATCAAAATGTTGTGTTTCTGATCATCCTAGCTTATTTGATTTCTGAGTATTCAACCAAAGGCCTTAATGAATTGAGGGAAAGTACAATTGCAAATGATTCAAAGGATGAAAACCCAGGGACAGGTATAATAAAAATAGCCCTCCATGTTTGCAAAAATTGGTCAGTTAGTTGGTCATATATTTGGAAAAAATAATTTATAGAACAAGTTTTGTCTTAATTCAGTGCCTTTTATATGACAAAAAGATCATTTTCAGAGGCAAATATCTCATAATAAATAATGATTAAAAAAATATTTTTATAGACCCACCTCTATCTACATAAAACAAGCTAATTTCCTATAAAATTATTGAATTATTGATAGCTAACATTGGTTTGAAGAAAAAATTAAAGTATTAAAACAAGCAAAAATTCATACTTCTCACCGAATATACCTCTAATAGAGCTTCCACCACTAGAACCAGAGCTTCTTCTAGAAAGACACTTTTCTATTCATCATATGTTACTAATACCAGAGCAAAGATTCTTTATCAAAGTAAATGGGCTTTAAAAGATATTACGTAGGCTTAAAATCTGATAATACTCACTATGATAATGAGAAAATGCAGAATATAGCTTTGCTACATACTGCGGATAGGAAAATAAATTTGTCTACTATTTCTGGAGGACAACTGGTCAACTTACTGAAAGCATTTAAAGTTAGAATATGCCAGGACCCATGAATTCCACTTCTAGGAATAATATCTCAAGGATATTTCAGAAAGTTAGCAAAGTTACAAGTCCATGAGTTTTCATTATACTGTAGTTAACATTGGCCATAATTGTCTAAACTTTCCGGTGGTAAGGAACTATTCACATAAATTATATTATATCCATACAATTGAATACCGATCAGCTGTTAAACCTACTCAACTGTAAACTTTTCACCTCTGTAAGGATGTCTAATATGTATCATAAACCTTACACTATCAAAAGAGAATTCTTCATGCCAGCCCCTACAATTCTGTTCCTCCTTTAGTTTTCCCCATTCCAGTAACACTGCCGAATTTCCAGCCACTAAAGCAAAATATCTATAGTTCTGCTATCTGATACTGTGCTATTAAGCCCTTGAAATGTGGCCTACACAAATTAAAATGTTTATAAGTGTAGGCATATAATGTAAATATGTGTACACATGCGTTTACATATATAGTATGCCTATATGTACACAATATATACATATATTTGTAGATTCATACAATGGAATATTATTCAGCTTGAGAAAACAAATTCTGCCACATGGGACAATATGGATAAACCTGGAGAACATTATGCTAAGTGAAATGAGCCAATCACAGAAAGACAAATTCCACTTACATGAGGAATCTAAATAGTCCCCGTCAGAGAAATAGAGGAGAGTGGTGGTTGCCAAAAGCTGGGGGAGAGGGAATGGGGAGTTGCTAAATCAACAGACGTTAATGTCAGTTAAGCAAGATAAGTTCTAGAGATCTGTACACTTAAAATTTTAGCACAGTAGGTCTCATGTTAAATGTTCTTTTTAAAATTTTTAAAGATTTTATTATTTGACAGAGAGAGAGAGACAGCGAGAGAGGGAACACAAGTGGGGGCAGTGGGAGATAGAGAAGCAGGCTTCCCGCTGAGCAGGGAGCCTGATGTGGGGCTCGATCCCAGGACCCTGAAATCTGACCTGAGCCAAAGGCAGACGCTTAATGACTGAGCCACCCAGGCGCCCCTCATGTTAAATGTTCTTATCACAAACACAAAAGAGAAAAATCAGTCATGACTTGTATCATTTATTTAAACTGCAATATATTGATTTGGCACATTGTACAATAGATTCCATGAAATAGGTTTTCACACAATAATGACTAATTAGAAGTAATTTAATTTTGATTTGATCCTTTGTCAACTTGCAACATGCTCATTTCAGACATTGCCTGTTACTCTAAGTATTAGTGTATAGTTACTGTATCTAATGGGTCAGATCAAGTTTGGTTTACAAAGGCATGGTATTTCATTATTTGCCATCACTATGAGAAAGTGAGAAATGATTTTAAAAGGGTGTATTAATCACTGGGAAAATACGTAGTTACATCTGTATAGTCCTGAGAGAAATGTCTCAAAGTCACCACAAAAAGAAGGTAATATTGAACAGGAACAAGGGCATTTTGAACTCAAAGTAAACAGCATTTACCTCACAAATAAGCTGGTGGTCCGAAACTCATAACATCAAATAATTTTTCAAATGAGAAAAAACAGTGAATATTCATTTGAAAATAGAGAATTTAAGCAGGTAGGATTTAATTAACCAAACTGGAACATCGCCAGACCTCTTCAGCTAACATCTCTGCTCATTAATAGATAACATTATTCCTGCCCTGCTAAACCCGATGTCAGGAACAGAAAACATCCTTGCTTCCCTTCCTCATTGGTAAATATCCAAAACTAAAGAGGATATTAAAATGCACAAATTTCAAATAAAAAATGTTTCCCCATAAAAGAAGTATAGCCGCCTTTCCACTGTTAAACTGTTACCATTGGGAAGAATTCATGTATCAGCAATATCACCGTACTTTCAAATATGAGACCAGGTTATGTAATGATTACTGCCTACTACAGTGGACTTGTCATGTTTTGTCTACCCAGTACCTGTTCCCTTTCCTTCTTTTCCAAGTTGCATCCTATTTTTGATGGAACTGCCTCTTGCCTGATCCTTCCAATAATGTGATTACAGTGGAAACCACGCCCCACCCACAGTGATAACCTAGCACTAGATACACGATCCACACTAGGTTTTTTCCCAGGATATTTAAAATGCATGTATGGGAGGAGTGACTTTTTTCTCTCTGATACAGAATTTGGGAAGTTGTGGCCCCCAGATAGCTGCAGCACCCAGATAGCTGATATACATTTGAGCCTCATGAGGAAGTTGGTCTGAGAGGATGATGCAGACACAAAAGATCAGTTGAGAAAACAGCTCGAGAAACAGTCAGAATGGAATTTGAAGGTATGATTCCAGTCCCTGAAGTCTCCAGAATTTATTTCCACCTTGCCAGATTTGGTGGTTTAGTTATGCCCCATAACCTTGCTAACTGTTCCCACTAGCTATGTGTGCACGTACACACACATACACACACACACACACACACACACAGCTGCTCTCTGTTTAAGGTAATTCATGTTGTCAGTTGCAATAATAAAAAAAATCTGTCACCAACAAAGGACACAGGAGCTGTATAAATAGGCAGTAAGAAGTCCATTCCTATTTTTCAACATAAATGACATGCTGGCTCAGTGTAGATGCCATACAATCGCTATGCTACAGAATTTCATGGAAGAACATGTAATACAAAAAAAACACCACTGGATTTTATTTCACAGAAGTTTCACCCCACCTAGCCCTATTTGAGTTAAAATCAAAGGCCTTCTAAAAGAATGCAAATATAATGTCTTTATTCAGTTCCCTAATTTTAAGCAAATCAGACCAAGACTTTTGATGAATTCTTATAAATTTTGCATGTCCTTCTACATGGGAAAGCAGAACTTATCTTAACACATTTCAGTGAAAGGGTTATTGGGTGACCTTAAAATCTTCAACAACAACAAAACTATCTAGCATTAGAAAACAGATTAATATACTGGAAATTATCAGATAACTTATGGATTACCTATGAGTAGATGAGCTCACCACCACAAAATTATTTAAAGAAGGTTCGGAAGATATCACTAATATGAGAAAAATCTAATTTGGTTGCAGGCCGACATCATTCATTTATTCAGTAAATATTTTCTCCACACCTTCTGTATGTCAGACATTGTTAGAGGCACTGTAATAACACTGGTGAACAAAGTCTGACCCTATGCTACTGATATTCTAGGACATCACTGGCCAGTAGAAATACAGTGAGAGCCACACAGGCAAGCCACATCTGTAATTTTTAATTTTCTTAGTAATAAATTTTAAAAAGTTAAAAACCTAATTTTAATAAAAGATTTCATTCTATGTCATGGATTGGAAGAACAAATATTGTTAAAATGTCTATGTTACCCAGAGCAATCTACACATTCAATGCAATCTCGATCAAAATACGATGAACATTTTTCACAAAGCTGAAACTAATAATCCTAAAATTTGTATGGAACCAGAAAAGACCCCGAATAGCCAAAGGAATGTTGAAAAAGAAAGCCAAAGCCAGTAGCATAACAATTCTGGACTTCAAGCTATATTACAAAGCTGTAATTATCAAGACAGTACAGTAATGGCACAAAAACAGACACATATATCAATGGAACAGGATAGAGAACCCAGAAATGGACCCTCAACTCTATGGTCAACTAATCTTTGATAAAGCAGGAAAGAATATCTAATGGAAAAAAGACAATCTCTTCAGCAAATGGTGTTGGGAAATTTGGACAGCCACATGCAAAAGAATGAAACTGGACCATTCCCTTACACCTTACACGAAAACAAACCAAAATGCATGAAAGACCTAAATGTGAGACAGGAATCTGTCAAAATCCTAGAGGAGAATACAGGCAGCAATGTTTTTGATCTCAGCCATAGCAACTTCTTACTATGCACATCTCCAAAGGCAAGGGAGACAAAAGCATAAATGAACTACTGGGTCTTCATCAAGATAAAAAGCTTTTGCACAGCAAAAGAAACAGTCAACGAAACCAAAGACAGCCTACAGAATGGGAGAAGATATCTGCAAATGTCTTATCAGATAAAGGGCTGGTATCCAAAATCTATAAAAAACTTATCAAACTCAACACCCAAAAAACAAATAACCCAGTCAAGAAAGACAGAAGACATGAACAGACAATTCTCCAAAGAAGACATACAAATGAAAAAATGCTCAACATCATTCGTCATCAGGCAAATACAATTCAAAACCACAATGAGACACCACCTCACACCAGTCAGAATGGCTAAAATTAACAAGTCAGGAAACAACAAATATTGGTAAGGATGTGGAGAAAGGGGAACCCTCTTACACTGCTGGTGGAAATGCAAGCTGGTGCAGCTACTCTGGAAAACAGTATGGAGGTTAAAAATATGGAGGCCAAAAAGTTAAAAATAGAGTTACCCTATGACCCAGCAATTGCACTACTAGGTATTTACCCAAAAGATACAAACGTAGTGATCTGAAGGGGCACCTGCACCTCAATGTTTATAGCAGCAATATCCACAATAGCCAAACTATAGAAAGAGCCCAGATGTCCATCGATGGATGAATGGATAAATAAGTACTATATATATATATATATATATATATATATATATATACACAATGGAATATTACTCAGCCATCAAAAAATGAAATCTTACCATTTGCAATGACATGGATGTTATGCTAAGTGAAATAAGTCAATCAGAGAAAGCCGATTATCATATGATTTCACTCATATGTGGAATTTAAGAAACAAAACAGAGGATCATAGGTGAAGGGAGGGAAAAATAAAATAAGATGAAATCAGAGAGGAAGACAAACCATAAGAGACTCTTAACTATAGGAAACAAACAAAGTTGCTGGAGGGGAGGAGGGTGGGGGGATAGGGTAACTGGGTGTTGGGCATTAAGGAGGGCATGTGATGTAATGAGCACTGGGTGGTATATAAAACTGATGAATCACTGAACTCTACCTCTGAAACTAATAATATGCTATGTTAATTAATTGAATTTAAATGAAATAAAATTTTTTTTATAAAATAAAAATTCCTTTTTTAAAGGAAAAAAATAAAATACTATCATTTCAACATGTAAACAAAATTTTAAAATATTGGTGAGCTATTTTACATATTTTCACCTTGAGTACTTAAAATCCATTGTGTATTTTATACTTTAATTTTGACTAGCCATATTGCAAATGCTCACTAGCCCCAAATAGCTGGTGGCTACCATATTGGGCAGCACAGTTCTATAGGCTAAAAAGAGCTAATGTCTTATTGAGGGTCAGAAACAACAACCCTAGGAGATCTAGTACTATGATTATCTCTATTTTATCAACGAGGTAGCTGAACAACGGGGATTTAATTTGTCTAAGGTCACACAGCATCTAAGTGCCTCTGTATCTATTTCTACACAGCAAACCACCCCAAACTTGGTTTCATAAGAGAAGAATTTCTTATTATTTCATCCTGTCCCATGGGTTGACCACACTCAGCTGAGAGGTCCCTTACTGTGCCTGTAAAGATTACAGCTGTGGTTGGAGTCATGTGAGGGCCCAATGGGATGGACAAGGATGGTAGCTGCTTCACTTACATGTCTTGTGCCTCAGATGGGATAGCTAGAACAGCTGGGTTCTTGGAAGACTTCTCTGTTTCTCTGTCTCTCTCTCTCTCTCCATGTGGCTTTCTGTTTGGCTCATTTGGGCTTCCATATAGCATGGAAGTCTCATGGTGATTGAATTATGAGCCTGGTTTCCCCAGAGAAAACATCCCAAAAGTTCCAAGTGGAGGCTGCAAGGTTTCTTATGACTTAGCCTGGGAAGTCACTCCTATCACATTTTACCCTCAAAATGTGAGTCTCAGGGCCAGCTCAGATTCAATGGGAGAGGACATGCACACTGGGAAGCTGGTAGACCAGTTCATTGACAGTCTATCTTTGGAGATTTATAGTAGTCGAGTAAGAATTTAAAAACCAGTGAGCCAGCATCAGAAATAATATGTTTAATAACTATGGTATATTGTCTTTCGTTATAATGTCTTACATTTTCTTTGTATTCCCCAATACCTAGTATTTTTTTTCTCTTTTCTTTCTTTTTTTTCCCTGAAGAATAGTCCATTGCATGGATAGACCACAATACCTAGTATTGTGTCTAGAACATAACAAGTGCTTAATGAATGCTTGCAAATTAAATAAATAGATGCTGATTTATACATTCTATTTATCTTTGTCTATAGTGTATGGGACTTTCATTTTGAGATCAGTGTCACAAACATACCTAAGTCCTCAAGGCATTCAAAGCACCATATTCTGTACTACAGGGAACATTATAAGATTTAATGTCCCTTGAAATCAATAGCTGGGTATTATTCTTCTTGGATTTCTCCCTACTGAGCAGAGGAGTATTATTTATTTAGTACGTGCTTGATAAACATATAGAATTTTTTTTTTAAGATTTTATTTATTTCTTTGACAGACAGAGCACAAGCAGGGGGAGCAGGCAGAGGGAGAGGGAGACACAGGCTCCCTGCTGAGCAGGGAGCCCAATGCAGGGCTTGATCCCAGGATACTGGGATCATGACCGAGCTGAAGGCAGAGCTTAACTGACTGAGCCACCCAGGTGCCCAACATGTAGAATTTTAAAAGACACAAAATGAAGTCTAAACCAGGATCCTACAGGCAAGGAAATCTGGGACGTGTGGATATAGACTTCCGGGCTATTGTTGTAGGAGAGCTTAGATTGATGGGAATGGTGTTTAATAGCAGCAGATATTAGCATACTAAATCACCTTTTCTACTGTGCATATATGTTTTGAAATATATTCTAGCTACCTAGCTAGCAGCTCGGAGACATAAAGCATACATAGTATATCGTATGTGCTATGGCACCTGGAATTCTAAACACCCATATGATTTGTGTTGCCAGAAGTGCCTCAGTTGGCCAAGAACCTTCTATTCATCTGACAGTGAACTAGAGGGAACTGTGGTTATGTTATTTTCTTCCAAAGTTTAACTAAAATGACTACCATCCATGTTAAATAATTACCACTATTAAATATTTATAGGCATAAGACCATAGATCTGCCTTGAGGACTTTATTATGAGGAAAACACAATAGTATTTAATGGACACAAATGGCAACATTTTATCAATTGCTTACAGCAATAAGGAAAAACTTTGCTGAGCTATTCTTATTTCCCTAATTATTATCGTTACCTACAGACTGGAGCTTCTTCTGGACGATGTTAGACACGTTACCACACTGAGGTTTAATGCTGGAGCAAGACATGAAGTCCTGGTTTGCTCCCTCTTTCTTTCTCATATCTGAATTTTCCACGATGATTTTGAGAAAAACAGTAGCTACCAGACCAGGATAGATTTTTGTGCAGGACCCTGTGCAGTGTAATGGTGTCACCCATCTGGTTTCACAGACAGCCTCCCGAGGAGCACGTGGAAGTACAGAATCTCTTCACACAGAGAAGTTCTGATAATTTAAGGTAATCACCGCATCTATGAATATGAGGATCTTCCTTATGGCATGGCTGAGAAACACAGTTCCTACTTTTAACACACTAAGAACAGTGCGTGGCACGTAATTAACCTTTAATAAATGTTGGAAATTATTACTGTTATTATTACCATCTGCATCATTAAAGTCGTGTCTTTAACGAGGGTTAGATTTTTTTCAGTACAACTATTTGTTTTACTACAGGCAGATTAGTATTATTCATTATACTTTCTTCTTTAAGTACTGTTTTTAAGGTAGCACTACTGAATTACGTTTTAATTAAATACCCACAGATGATATCTCATCAGTTTCCCTTTTCCGAAATGTAAAGAAGTACGGTTTCAATCATGGTCATTCTTAGTTTGCACTTTTGGCTGGAAATGAGCTTTCTATCTAAAGCGCACTGGCTTGACATCCAAAAATTAAAAAAAAAAAATCATAAATAGGTTTTGATGGGTCTTTGCAAAATATAACCAATTATTGATCTGAAATCCTGCTTAGCCACAACAGAATACTCTGTAATCAATTACATTGGGGGGTCTAACCTATAGATAGAAGACATGAAAAAGCCGAGTTAATGACTTTTTCAACTGGCCAAATGATATCCCTGGGGGCGAAATGTAATCCTCAGACTGTCAGTAATTTCCAGTTGTTGCTGCCACACTTGCTGTTGGAGGAGCAGAGCTTCCTACTGCTGAGCCAACAAGCTACTCTAGACCATCACTTAGGTTTCCAAAATAAAAGACTGATGCAAGCCATTTTGTCTCTCTCTTCCAAATACTACTGATCTTCCTATTTCCATGGTAACCAACTCCTGCTGGCATGATCAAGAAAAAACTGATTTGGGATTTTAATTAATTGCTTAGAAATGGAAATGTAACAGGGACTGGCAGTTCAACTAAGCACATTTTGCAAAGTGAATAAAAATAGAGTTTCTGAAATACTTGAAATTGTTTCAGTGGCTATAGCACATCTTTTGCTAGACACCTTAATTTATTCCATTCTCCAAAATAAATCTGCCAAATGTACTAAGCCATTTTGTCAACACAAATCATTTTGGCAAATACTTTAATCCCTCTTCTAAACAAAATGCATTGTAATTTAAAAAATCTAACCCATCAGTGTGAACCCACTGGGTTCCATCTGAAAATACTCCTGAGATATTAGTAGATCATGTTTAAAGGAGCTGTCATCTCCTATTTGTAAAAGAGGGCCCCTGTTCCTGTTGCCTGCTTATAAATAAATTCCTTGAATTTCCCCCACTGTAGCAGTAGTTCCTACCATTGGTAGAAAAGAAAGCCTTAAGGTAATCTTTTTGCACGGATGTTAAGAGCCTAGGGTCTGGAGCCAGGTGGAATAGGTTCAGATCTTGGCTCCTTCTTGCTACCTGTATTACCTGGGGTAAGTTTCTTAATCAGTCAGAGCCTCCGATTCCTCATCTGTAAAATGAATAACCACTTATAAGATTGCTGTAAGAATTATATGCATTAATAAATGGAAAATCTGGAATGGTACCTAGAAGATAGTGAAGATGTAGTAAGTGCAAGTTACTATTTTTAATATTTTATATCACTATCTTTTAGTCTATATGTAAACTCAATTTTGAATTTCCTATAGTACTTGGTTTTAAATGTTCCCTTTAGAACTATAATACACTGAGAATTGGTTAAAAATCATTTTCCATTACCAGGTCTGAGCTGTCTTTTCTGTAGAGAAATAGTAATTCCTGATAGAACTATACAAAGCAATGTCATCTAATGCCAAATAAATGATTAGTAAAGATTTCAAAGTAAAATTTTCTCCAGTAGGAAGAAGTGATATAGTTCCGAAGTATTTCTGAAATAGGCACCACTCTTGAGTTGCAAGTGTTTTAATTATACAAAAACACTATATTCCCACAGGCACCAAGAAAACAAGAATAGTAATTAAGCAAATATTATTTATCACTGTCAGTTGATAGAATATTCTGATTGAGTGCTCTTGTAAATGTAGAACTGCCATAGAAGATAATATGTTAACATATTTTTAAAAATCTATACAAGAAGCTCTACATCAAAGATAATTTAATATGTTCAAATTACTGGAAGAACAATTCCAATTAAATACAGCTTTTTCTACCCTTTAGCTGAGAGTCTTGATCAAGAATCTTGATCAAGACTTCTGTATATCAGTTATTCCATCTATTACTATTATTATCATTATTAAACAATAACAGGAACACATTTATATGGAACTAGGCACTGTAAGAAAAAAACAAACAAACATGTGTTGACCTTTAAAAGGAACTTGGGATCCCTTGGCTGTAGAAGAAATATTCACAAATACTACAAGTATTGAACCAAGGTGAACAAAATTGGTGTCAAATGTGGGTTAGTTATGGAACTGTCACTCAAGTGCTGGCTTCATCCTTCAAGCCATCTCTCAGAGTCAATTCCATTCATTAGCGAATTTGTTGTTTGTTCCCACAGCATCTTCTACTTGCATTCATCACACTTGGAATTGCTGGTCTTGTGTGAATCTTTCTTGCTGAAGCATCTCCATGAAGCTGGAGAAAATACTATCTTGTTCATCTTTGCATCCTGACTAGGGTACCTGAAAGAGAGTAGGGATTGAATAAATTTTTATGTAAAAATTGAAATTGAATGATGAACTAGTTTCCAAAGCCTACATGGGAACATAGGCATGGCTACTAATTATGCAGTGTCTTACTAGAAGATGAGCTCCATGTATCTCAGCTTCTAGAATAGGACCTGGTACATAATCCATTCTTATAATACTTAGTGAATGAATGAATGGATAAATGAACATGAGACATATGAAAACATTGTCAATATTAGAAAATTTAATTGTAGGCTATGAGGTAGGAAATAATGCATCATATCTTAGATAAAAGGTAAAATCCTAATCTTCTGCCATCCTAGCAATACTAGAGTTCCTTTTATTCATAAATACGTGGGTTAAGGACATATTCCTGGACATTCATGCTAGCCTGGAAATCATATTGCTCTTATAAATGTCCCCTGAGAAATACCTCTTTCCATGTGTAAGGTAACAGTATGGTTGAGTAATTATATTGTTGACTTGAACTGCTATTCTTGGGAGCACCATGCAATGAAGAGGCAAGAATGGGAAATCTCCAGATAGTTTTAGCATTGAGTGAGGCATTAAACTCCTAGGTCATAGTAATGATGGTCCTTCTAATCTCAACTTTAAAAAAAAAATTACTTATTGATTAATGGATGTACATGGTATGTATTCTGTCTTCTGTTTACCTTTTTAAAAAGTTTTATTGAAATATAATTAACATACAATAAACTGCCCACATTTAAGGCATACAACTTGAAGTCCCAACACAGGTACACATCCATGAAATTGTCATCAAAATCCAGATAATGAGGGGCGGAGCAAGATGGCGGAGGAGTAGGAGACCTGGATTTCATCTGGTCTCAGGAATTCAGCTGGATAGGGATCAAACCATTTTGAACACCTACAAACTCAACAGGAGATCGAAGAAAAGAATAGCAACAACTCTCTGAACAGAACAGCGACCACTTTCTGGAAGGTAGGACGTGTGGAGAAGTGAATCCGAGGCGATATTCGGGAGGATAGATGGCAGGGGAGGGGCCTCCGTCGGCCGCTTCTGGCAAGTGATAGAGCCGGGGAGCACAAAATCGGAACATTTAGAAGTCTGGTCCGCTGAGGGACGTCACTCCAGTGGCTAAGCGGGGGGTGGAACCCTTGCAGGACAGTGTGGCCTCAGGACCCTCGGGGTCACAGAAAGACCGGGGTGCCTGAGTGCGGCAGAGCTCCCAGGTATCAGAGCGGGGAAGCCGGCTGCAGAGACGGAACCGAGGCGTGGGCTCTCAGCTCGGGGTTGCCATAAACCGTGATCCACGGCACAGTCGGGCCACTGGTCCTCCAGCAGGGACCCAACAAGCGGCAGATCCAGGGAGACTCCCCTTCCTCCCCCAGGAGGAGTGGCGCGGGAGCGCACCACAGGGATCTGCTGGGTTTGGAGACTACACCCGGGGTCGGGTGCCAGAGATAGAAATGCTCGGTCACAGGCCGGGTGAGCACGGAGTGCGGCCAGAGACCAGGGAGATGGGAGTGACTGACGGCTTTTCTCTGGGGGCTCACTGAGGAGCGGGGCCCCGAGTTCTCGGCTCCTCCGGGGCGGAGATAGGGAGGCCGCCATTTTCACTCTCGGCCTCCAAAGCTGTCCGGAAAGCTGGCAGGGAACAATAGCTCCTGAGAGCAAACCCGAGCAGATTACTTAGCCCGGACCGGCAAGGGCAGGGCAATTCTGCCTCCGGCAAAGACATTTGGGAACCATGGCAACAGGCCCCTCCCCCAGAAGATCAGCAAGAACAGCCAGCCAAGACCAAGTTTACCCATCAATGAGAATGGCAGAACTGCAGCGCTAGGGGAATACTGCATATAGAATCCATGGCTTTTTTACCATGATTCTTTAGTCTTTCAAAGTTAATTTTTTTTTTAACTGTCTTTTTTCTTTTTGAATTTTTCTTTTTCCCTTTTTCAACCAACATCTTATCAATCCCTTTTTTAAAAAACATTTTTATTTTTCATTTTTAGAGCCATATTCTATCCCTTCATAGTAGTTACCCTTATTTTTGGCATATATATATAAGTTGTTCTCTCTTTAAAATTTTGAGATACAGTTTCTTCTAACAGATCAAAATATACCCTAAATCTCTAGTGTATGGCTTTGTTCTAGTCTCCTGACTGATCACATTCTCTCCCTTTTTTCTTTTCTTTTTTTTTTTTGAATCCTCTTCTTTCTTTTTTCAAACAACTTCTTAGCAATTCCTTTTATAAAATTTTTTATAATTTTCATCTTTACAGTCATATTCCATCCCTTCATCATATCAACCCTTATTTTTGTACATATATAAGTTTTTCTTTCTTTAAAATTTTGGGAGGCACTTTCTTCTAACAGACCAAAATACACCCAAAATCTAGTGTGTGGCACTGACCTATGCACCAGCCTGATCATATTTGATCATATTCTGTTTTTTTGTTTTGTTCTGTTTTTGTTTGTTTTTATCTTTTTCTTTTTCTTTTCTTTTTCTTTTTCTTTTTTCTTTCTTTCCCTTTCTTTTCCCCCAGCTTCAGGTCTTTTCTGATTTGTTTAGAGTATATTTTCTGGGGACGTTGTTACCCTGTTAGCATTTTGTTCTCTCATTCACCTATTCTCCTCTGGAAAAAATGACAAGACGGAAAAAATCACCTCAACAAAAAGAACAAAAGGTAGTACCGACTGCCAGGGACCTACTCAATACGGACATTATTACGAGGTCGGATCTAGAGTTAAGAATCATAACTTTAAAGATACTAGCTGGGCTTGAAAAAAGCATGGAAGTTATTAGAGAAATGCTTTCTGGAGAAATAAAAGAACTAAAATCTAACCAAGTTGAAATCAAAAAGGCTATT
Organism: Halichoerus grypus; assembly: GCF_964656455.1. Classification (NCBI taxonomy): domain Eukaryota; kingdom Metazoa; phylum Chordata; class Mammalia; order Carnivora; family Phocidae; genus Halichoerus; species Halichoerus grypus. Next base: position 48,673,631 of record NC_135717.1, on the reverse strand, counting down.
AATGAGGTGCAATCAAAAATGGTGGCACTAACTGCTAGGATAAATGAGGCAGAAGAAAGAATCAGTGAGATAGAAGACCAAATGATGGAAAATAAAGAAGCTGAGAAAAAGAGAGATAAACAATTACTGGATCACGAGGGCAGAATTCGAGAGATAAGCGATACCATAAGACAAAACAACAATAGAATAATTGGGATCCCAGAAGAAGAAGAAAGAGGGAGAGGGGCAGAAGGTATATTGGAGCAAATTACAGCAGAGAACTTCCCTAATTTGGGGAAGGAAACAGGCATCAAAATCCAGGAAGCACAGAGAACCCCTCTCAAAATCAATAAAAATAGGTCAACACCCCGACATCTAATAGTAAAACTTAGGAGTCTCAGAGACAAAGAGAAAATCCTGAAAGCAGCTCGGGAGAAGAGATCTGTAACCTACAATGGTAGAAACATTAGATTGGCAACAGACCTACCCACAGAGACCTGGCAGGCCAGAAAGGACTGGCATGATATATTCAGAGCACTAAATGAGAAAAATATGCAGCCAAGAATACTATATCCAGCTAGGCTGTCATTGAAAATAGAAGGGGAGATAAAAAGCTTCCAGGACAAACAAAAATTAAAGGAATTTGCAAACACGAAACCAGCCCTACAAGGAATCTTGAAAGGGGTCCTCTAAGCAAAGAGAGAGCCTAAAAGCAACATAGACCAGAAAGGAACACAGACAATATACAGTAACAGTCACCTTACAGGCAGTATAATGGCACTAAATTCATATCTTTCAATAGTTACCCTGAATGTGAATGGGCTAAATGCCCCACTCAAAAGACACAGGCTATCAGACTGGATTAAAAAACAAGACCCATTGATATGCTGTCTGCAAGAGACTCATTTTAGACCCAAAGACACCCCCAGATTGAAAGTAAGGGGGTGGAAAATCATTTACCATGCTAATGGACACCAAAAGAAAGCTGGGGTGGCAATCCTTATATCAGACAAATTAGATTTTAAACCAAAGACTGTAATAAGAGATGAGGAAGGACACTATATCCTACTTAAAGGGTCTATCCAACAAGAAGATCTAACAATTGTAAATATCTATGCCCCTAACACGGAAGCAGCCAATTATATAAGCCAATTAATAACAAAAGCAAAGAAACACATTGACAACAATACAGTAATAGTGGGGGACTTTAACACCCCCCTCACTGAAATGGACAGATCATCTAAGCAAAAGATCAACAAGGAAATAAAGACTTTAAATGACACACTGGACCAAATGGACTTCACAGACATATTCAGAACACTCCATCCCAAAGCAACGGAATACACATTCTTCTCTAGTGCCCATGGAACATTCTCCAGAATAGATCACATCCTAGGTCACAAATCAGGTCTCAACTGGTACCAAAAGATTGGGATCATTCCCTGCTTATTTTCAGACCACAATGCTTTGAAACTAGAACTCAATCACAAGAGGAAAGTTGAAAAGAGCTCAAATACATGGAGGCTAAAGAGCATCCTACTAAAGAATGAATGGGTCAATCAGGAAATTAAAGAAGAATTTAAAAAATTCATGGAAACAAATGAAAATGAAAACACAACTGTTCAAAATCTTTGGGATTCAGCAAAGGTGGTCCTAAGAGGAAAGTATATAGCAATACAAGCCTTTCTCAAGAAACAAGAAAGGTCTCAAATACACAACCTAACCCTACACCTAAAGGAGCTAGAGAAAAAACAACAAATAAAGCCTAAACCCAGCAGGAGAAGAGAAATAATAAAGATCAGAGCAGAAATCAATGAAATAGAGACCAAAAGAACAGTAGAACAGATCAACGAAACTAGGAGCTGGTTCTTTGAAAGAATTAACAAAATTGATAAGCCCCTGGCCAGACTTATCAAAAAGAAAAGAGAAATGACTCAAATCAACAAAATCATGAATGAAATAGGAGAGATCACAACCAACACCAAAGAAATATAAACAGTTATAAGAACATATTATGAGCAACTCTATGCCAGCAAATTAGATAACCTGGAAGAAATGGATGCATTCCTAGAGATGTATCAACTACCAAAACTGAACCAGGAAGAAATAGAAAACCTGAACAGACCTATAACCACTAAGGAAATTGAAGCAGTCATCAAAAATCTCCCAACAAACAAAAGCCCAGGGCCAGATGGCTTCCCAGGGGAATTCTACCAAACATTTAGAGAAGAATTAATACCTATTCTTCCGAAACTGTTCCAAAAAATAGAAATGGAAGGAAAACTTCCAAACTCGTTTTATGAGGCCAGCATTACCTTGATCCCCAAACCAGACAAAGACCCCATCAAAAAGGAGAATTACAGACCAATATCCTTGATGAACATGGATGCAAAAATTCTCACCAAAATACTAGCCAATAGGATCCAACAGTACATTAAAAGGATTATTACCGTGACCAAGTGGGATTTATCCCTGGGCTGCAAGGTTGGTTCAACATCTGCAAATCAATCAACGTGATACAATACATTAACAAAAGAAAGAGCAAGAATCATATGATCCTCTCAATAGATGCAGAAAAAGCATTTGACAAAGTACAGCATCCTTTCTTGATCAAAACTCTTCAGAGTATAGGCATAGAGGGTACATACCTCAATATCATAAAAGCCATCTATGAAAAACCCACAGTGAATATCATTCTCAATGGGGAAAAACTGAGAGCTTTCCCCCCAAGGTCAGGAATGCAGCAGGGATGTCCACTATCACCACTGCTATTCAACATAGTATTAGAAGTCCTAGCCACAGCAATCAGACAACAAAAAGAAATCAAAGGCATCCAAACTGGCAAAGAAGAAGTCAAACTCTCACTCTTTGCAGATGATATGATACTTTATGTGGAAAACCCAAAAGACTCCACTCCAAAACTGGTAGAACTCATACAGGAATTCAGTCAAGTGGCAGGATATAAAATCAATGCACAGACATCAGTGGCATTCCTATACACCAACAACAAGCCAGAAGAAAGAGAAATTAAGGAGTTGATCCCATTTACAAGTGCACCCAAAATCATAAGATACCTAGGAATAAATCTAACCAAAGAAGTAAAGGATCTGTACTCAGAAAACTGTAAAATACTCATAAAAGAAATTGAGGAAGACACAAAGAAATGGAAAAACGTTTCATGCTCATGGATTGGAAGAACAAATATTGTGAAGATGTCAATGCTACCTAGAGCAATCTACACATTCAGTGCAATCCCCATCAAAATACCATCCACTTTTTTTAAAGAAATGGAACAAATAATCCTAAAATTTGTATGGAACCAGAAAAGACCCCGCATAGCCAGAGGAATGTTGAAAAAGAAAAGCAAAGCTGGCAGCATCACAATTCTGGACTCGCAGCTCTATTACAAAGCTGTCATCATCAAGAAAGTATGGTACTGGCACAAAAACAGACACATAGATCAATGGAACAGAATAGAGAGCCCAGAAATGGACCCTCAACTATATGGTCAACTAATCTTCGACAAAGCAGGAAAGAATGTCCAATAGAAAAAAGACAGTCTTTTCAACAAATGGTGTTGGGAAAATTGGACAGCCACATGCAGAAGAATGAAACTGGACCATTTCCTTACACCACACACAAAAATAGACTCAAAATGGTTGAAAGACGTAAATGTGAGACAGGAGTCCATCAAAATCCTAAAGGAGAACACAGGCAGCAACCTCTTCGACCTCAGCCACAGCAACTTCTTCCTAGAAACATCGCCAAAGGCAAGGGAAGCCAGGGCAAAAATGAACTATTGGGACTTCATCAAGATAAAAAGCTTTTGCACAGCAAAAGAAACAGTCAACAAAACCAAAAGACAACTGACAGAATGGGAGAAGATATTTGCAAATGACATATCAGATAAAGGGCTAGTATCCAAAATCTATAAAGAACTTATCAAACTCAACACCCAAAGAACAAAGAATCCAATCAAGAAATGGGCAGAAGACATGAACAGACATTTTTCCAAAGAAGACATCCAAATGGCCAACAGACACATGAAAAAGTACTCAACGTCGCTCGGCATCAGGGAAATCCAAATCAAAACCTCAATGAGATACCACCTCACACCAGTCAGAATGGCTAAAATTAACAAGTCAGGAAATGACAGATGTTGGCGGGGATGCGGAGAAAGGGAAACCCTCCTACACTCTTGGTGGGAATGCAAGCTGGTGCAACCACTCTGGAAAACAGTATGGAGGTTCCTCAAAAAGTTGAAAATAGAGCTACCATATGATCCAGCAATTGTACTATTGGGTATCTACCCCAAAGATACAAATGTAGGGATCCAAAGGGGTACGTGCACCCCAATGTTTATAGCAGCAATGTCCACAATAGCCAAGCTGTGGAAAGAGCCAGGATGTCCATCGACAGATGAATGGATAAAGAAGATGTGGTATATATACACAATGGAATATTATGCAGCCATCAAAATGAATGAGATCTTGCCATTTGCAACAACGTGGATGGAACTGGAGGGTGTTATGCTGAGCGAAATAAGTCAAACAGAGAAAGACATGTATCATATGACCTCACTGACATGAGGAATTCTTAATCTCAGGAAACAAACTGAGGGTTGCTGGAGTGGGGGGTGGTGTGGGAGGGATGGGGTGGCTGGGTGATAGACACTGGGGAGGGTATGTGCTATGGTGAACGCTGTGAATTGTGCAAGACTGTTGAATCACAGATCTGTACCTCTGAAAGAAATAATGCAATATATGTTAAGAAAAAAAACAAAAGATAGCAGGAGGGGAAGAATGAAGGGGGGGAAATCGGAGGGGGAGACGAACCATGAGAGACGATGGACTCTGAAAAACAAACTGAGGGTTCTAGAGGGGAGGGGGGTGGGAGGATGGGTTAGCCTGGTGATGGGTATTAAAGAGGGCACGTTCTGCATGGAGCACTGGGTGTTATGCACAAACAATGAATCATGGAACACTACATCAAAAACTAATGAAGTAATGTATAGTGACTAACCTAACAATAAAAATTAAAAAAAAAAAAAATCCAGATAATGAGTATATCCATCACCCGAAGTTTCCTCATGCCCCTTTGTAATCTGTCCTTCTGCTCCCACCCCTCATCCCCAGGCAACCACTGGCTGGCTCTCTGTCATTATCAATTACTTTGCATTTTCTTTCATGCAGTATAATTATATTGAGATTCTTCCATATTGTTTTATGCATCAAGAGTTCATTTCATTCCTTTTTATTACTAAGTAGTATTTGACTATATAGACACACAACAATTTGTTTGTACATTTATCCGTTGGTGAACATTTGAGTTTATTCTGATTTGGGCCATTACAAGTAAAACTGCTGTGAACATTGGTGTACAAGTCTGGTTGGACATATGCTTTCATTTCTTTTGGGTAAATAGGTAGGACTGGGCTACGTTGTAAGTCCGTGTTTATATTTTAATAAACTGCCAGGGGCACCTGAATGGCTCAGTCGATTAAGTGGCCAACTCTTGATTTCGGCTCAGGGTCCTGAGATCGAGCCCTGTGTTGGGCTCTAAGCTCAGCACGGAATCTGCTTGAGGATTCTCTCCTTCTCCCTCTGCCCCTACCCCCTCTTGCACGCTCCCTCTCTCTCTAAAATAAATAAATAAATCTTAAATAAAAAGGAGAGGAAAAAAAAAGAAACTGCCAAACTGTTTTCCGCGGGAATTTTACCATTTCCTTGACACTACTATGTTCATTCAGAAGCATCTGAAAATAAGTGTTTTCAGATTATAAAACTACAAAAATAAATACATAAAATTTAATTTAAAATTTAAAATCACAGGGGCGCCTGGGTGGCTCAGTCGTTAAGCATCTGCCTTCGGCTCAGGTCATGATCCTGGGGTCCTGGGATAGAGCCCCGCATCAGGCTCCCTGCTCGGGGGTGAGGCCTGCTTCTCCCTCTCCCTCTCCCCCTGCTTGTGTTCCCTCTCTCACTTTCTCTCTCTCTGTCAAATAAATAAATAAATCTTTAAAAAAATAAAATTTAAAATCACAATTTTTCATTTAAAAAATGTTTTCCTAAGGTTTTCTGTGTTTAATTTCTAACGTTACTTAGTCTGTCAGGCACCATAGGAAGATAAAAATGCATTTTAATTAACCATACAGTTAAGCTTTTTATTAAATTCCCAAACAAAAGTTTGATGGAGCACATTCAGATTATTTGGAAATAGTTGTTTGAATCTCTTTGAGCTGTCCAGTCACCATAATTATCCAGTCTATTCCAAGTGTTTATGCTCCCTCCAACATGAAATGACATGGAAGGACTCCGAGTGAATTTTGGCAGCAAACCAATGCAGCAGATCAGAATTGAATGATTTAATGTGGTAAATTGATAATACATGAAGATTATCTGATGAATTTAACTGCAGTACATTGAGGTGAACTGAGTAAGCGTTTTAAAGATTTTTATTTATTTGAGAGAGAGCTAGACAGCGGCAGGGAGAGAGACAGAGAAGCAAGACTCCCTGCTGAGCAGGGAGCCCCATGCAGGACTGGATCATGACCCAAGCCGAAGGCAGACGCTTAACCGACTGAGCAGCCCAGGCGCCCCCAAGTAAGTGTTTTAAAGAACGAAAGTTATTGGTTATATTTAATGCCTTGTAATCTAGATGTTTCACCTCTATTGTCAAGAAGTAGAGAACATATCTCAGGAAGAATTTCAAAGCTAACCCCCAAAACACACTGCGATAATAGTTGTAGATAATAGTAGGTGTGTTAAAATTCAGAAAGACTCAACTCAGACCCCATCCCGGGCCCCAACTATCAGTCAACTGATCAAAAATATAAAATTAAGAAGCTCCAAGGTGACTTGGCCTAGAACACTGGGGATGATTCATTTCACTTGCAGAACAGGCTTGTTGACTTGGCAGGACTCCAGTTGAGGTTATTCATCTTCAACTTTTTCTGGTTTTTGTTTTTTGGGTTTTTTTTTGGGGGAGGGAGTGTCACTGCCAGAAAGTGAGCAGTGATAATAATTAATGTCAAAAGTTGTTGCATCTTCAAAGCAAGGAAGCTACACCCCAGAGAGTGCTTCCCTAGCAAAGTGAAGAAAAATGCCAAAAAATACACCAAGATTTTCGTATGTGTTTCTCCTCCCTGTGCAAGGAGCTAATTGAGGGCAAGGCAAAATGAAATAGAGCTTTTGACTCCTGAGGTGAAAGAAGACAGCTCCTGGAAAGAACAGGCTGTCAAATTCGCAGCAACACCTTTGTGTGGACCACCATTTAATGCAGAACAACAGAACCTTGTTTACTGGACACGAGATGTAGAGTATGCTCGTACTCAGCTCTGTTTTTTCCCACTTGGCAAAAGCCCATGTAGAAAATGGCATTACTGGATAATGAAATTGGAAAGGAACTGATTGGGGAAAAAGTGGACGAGGTGAATGAGACTTGTCCACATTTAAAATATTCTGGAAGATGACATCAACAGAGTCAATGTTTTTAATAGTAGTAATTTTTTATATTTCCAGTGTTGTGGTTACTAAGTCAATTTTCCAAGCACACCCAGGACTTTAAAATGAAAATATGTTATCTACTCTTCATTGAAGTACTTGTAGAATAAAAACATCAAGTGGCAAATATTAAAGAAATAGAAACTAGACATTAAGCTGATGGTTGCCAAACAGGGAGTGAGTGATATCTAGAAATGACCACAAAAGCCCTTGAATACATAAAACTGTTTTTAATGTTCTTCTTTGTTAAGAACCATTTGTTTAATGGCTCACGTAAATTAAATATATCTAAGAGTGTGTTTGTTTCCATGTGTATATAGGCATATATCCATTCCTGCTGCACCTATGCAATTTCTTAGCCCACTTTTGTCACACTGTTTGTCCTAATCCATGATGGGCAGCCAGATAATGCCATAATCATGAGGATTAATGATGTGTTTTTATTTAGTACTTACCTCTCCTTATATCCTGACATAACTTTTGGTTTCACTCTGATCTTCAGCCTGGTAAATCGTTGGATTTCTGAACTTTATTTTACCTTCTTTGTTTGTTTTCCTGGAGGGATCTCCACCTACTTGGGGCCATTGTCTTTCTGAGGAAGTGTGTGTGGATGTATGTGTGAGGTGGGAGAAGGGGGAGCTCAAGGGTTTCAGGGCAGAAGGGAGGGGATACTAATAATTTTGGATGCTACCTGCATGCCAGGCCCTGTGATGGATTGGACGCAATTACTCGAATATCTATCAACTTCTGCTTAAAAATGCTTGAAAGCACAGAAGTGTTCTCTTTCTAGACTTACTATTGGACCTGAACTCTCTGTTTGGCCTGGGACAATAGAATGAGCCTAAATGTAGCTTCAGAACTCAAACACGACACATTTTCTACTAAAAAGCAACTATGTGGAAGGAAGAAATTTTCTTTGTTGTGATTTTTCTTTTGTTTATTCCATATTTCCCCTAAAAATAGATTTTGAAAATCAAAAAGCTTTCAGGTAACCCTTAGCCCAATATGAGAGGAGGCTGGTCAGTTCAAAATCAGTTGACTAAGGATTTGAGTGATATGTGTTATGCATTTCTCAGGCTTCAGTTTGCAACCTTGATCTATTTGGTCTGTTTTCTCTCTTTGCGTTGGCTCACCATAAAACAAATCCCTGATAAGGTTGAGGTCAGTGACGGTGGCTGCTTGGTGGACTGTGTTAGAAATCTCTGATTTCCATTCCAGACCATTCCTAGAGCTCTCGCTATTTATTCTCTTGCAATATAACTTTCCAACTTATGCAAAAGTATCTCTTACACTATGGGTTACTGACTCTACAATTTAGCAATAGTTTTAAATAGGAATACCCCGTGACATGGCTCTCAAAGGTCTATATCATTCAAAATTATCTTTTAGTCTTCAAGATTTAAAAAAAAAAATAGGAAGAATTTGGCTCTACCTGGAGTTAATAACTAAAAATTCAATATACTCCTACAGGATATAAATGTATTAGTCTCCCTGGGAAAGATGAAACTAATTTAAGAACTTCCCACATATTGAGAACAGTTCACAGAAATTTACCAGCTGCTTCTTTCTGTAAGATAGGATCTAGTGGTTCGGCATATGTGCAGAATGCCAATTAAAACACTACATACCTTGAGGGCATTAATATGGAGCAAAAGAGAATGACTGATGGGAAGGTCAAAAGAAACTTGGAGAAAGAAACGTAGTGCCTGATAAAGATTAATCCTCATTATCTTCTGCAACAATCCACCAACTTGGGGAAAATTATTGTAAATATATGGATGCTGGTAGCTAAGCTCTTTTTCCAGTCTCAAGTTCCTGTGATGGTCAACTCCTGAAGATGAGCAAAGTGTCTTAGGAAATCAGCTACTTGCTCTATTCCTACTGGGACAATTTATCCAGGTCTCTTGGTTCTAGAAGGCAATGAGACACAGACCCCATGGACTGGCAGGAATTAGAGGGGAGGTGTTCTACCTGGAGAAGGAGTTCATACTCTAGTTAAGAGTTTTCGATAGCCACAGAAAATACTGGCATTCTCTTTTTCTTTTAAGATATCTTTATTTATTCATTTGAGAGACAGAGGGCGAGAGAGCCCGATGGGGGCGAGAGTGGCAGGTAGAGGGAGAAGCAGACTCACCACTGAGCAGGGAGCCCGACGCAGGGCTCAATCCTAGGACCCTGGGATCATGACCTGAACCAAAGGCAGACGCTTAACCTACTGAGCCATCCAGGCACCCTGAAAACAAATTAAATGTGTCTACATTTAGTTTTCTTTCCTGAAATGATTGCAAATTTATATGGCCTATGATAGTTATATTTATTTTTTATGAAGTTGTCCACATCAGCACATGAACTTTTGGAAAATAACCGCATATACTTAAGCAATCAGTTCTTTGTTAATACAGCTGAAAACAGTGGGTGGGCCTTTTTTTTTTTTTTTTTTCAGGTGAGAAAAAGCAGGCTGAGAAGTGAACACCTCACATTGCTTCTGTTTGTTTGAGGCTTTTATCCTCAGGGCTGCGTTCTCTTGGCTGGATGTACCTGTTGATCACACTGCTTAACTGCAATTATTCTAGACAGCTTTTTGGCTCACAGTGTTGTTTCATAGGCTTCATAAATCACACAAATTATTACCGCAATAGAAAACTATAATTACCCACAAACCCTGACATGCCAAAATGTGTATTAATTAGATAAGGTAATAAATACTTTACTGCACATAGCTATAATTATTACCTCAAAAGTGACATATATACATATACCATCTTGATATTATGGAGCAAATGATTCAATATAATGTTTAGTTCATAAGAGAATTGTTATCTAATTTGATTAATTAGTTAATGCCTTTGCAAGGTGTTTCAAATATGAGAAATGATATAGAATTGTTAAGTTTCAAACTTAATGTTATGATCAAATAAGATCGAAACTGTAATTTGCGGAGGGATTTCCTATAGGGATAATTTATAAAAGTTCACGTTTCTTAGTTCTAAATTTGGGTTTACATGGAAAGTCTTAAGAATGATGATTACATGTAAAATTTTGCTCATTTCATTACTGTGATAGTATAAAATAATTTATTCATTATTTGAAAAAACTGAAGAAAACTTTCTGCTAGAAACAAGTATAATGTTTCAAGAGATGTACTTTTTAGGCACCAATCTACTGTGAAATTTCCATGTAAAAAGAAGTTTCAGAGTAGATTTTAAAAGAACATACTTGATTAAGGAACATGCATATAACTACTCAGTGCATAACCCATCATTCTGTCACGCTTTAGTGATATGTGAGTTCAGCTGTAGGACAATATGAGGTCAGGAGTGCAGCTGTGGTCAACTCTCAGCTACATCCTGGTTTATTCAACCCAACCTCTTGGTTTTCAACTCAGTCTCTTCAATATGTGGAGAAAAAATGGATCTTATTCTTAATGTTCTAAATATTGTGTATAATAATATTTCTATTTGCATCTCAACTGATACACATGACACATTATATCACAATAAAATTTTTCAGGCTGAAGAACATGGAAGAACATTAAGTTTTATGGAAGGGGGAGATAAGTCAACTCAACTGCTTTTTGATTAATTCTGTTTCAAAAAACATGAACACCAGTGACTTTCACTTAAGTAGAGTTTTTCTTAAGGAACCTTTAAGATGAAGAAATGAAATATAAACTGTCTAATATTTTCCTGTTTAGATAACTATTTTCATGCATTACTTACTTATTATAGTTCTGTGAGTTCAAAGACAATTGGTTCATCTGTCCTCTTTTCATCATTGTTGGGAAATGAGTTGGGAGTGTCATGTGAAAGGAAAATCATGTTACAGGTAACACATGAGCTATTCCACTGTAGAATTTTCTCAAAAATAATAAGAGAGAGACTCCGTCATGGAGACTGTTGGAGTAGTATACCACAGCTGTGCAGCAGATTTTCTGTGTCTAGTCTACTTATTAATGTCTGTCATGAACCTAATGCATTTTAGGCATCCAGTAAATATGTGCTGATTAACTGAATGCAATCAAATGACATTCTGGAGGAGAGGGATGCATTAAGTGACATTGTACTTTATCTGGATAATGGTATCATTGTAACACAATGACTTTGGGAAAATGCAAATAACTCAACGATGCTGCTAATTTAGAATGAAAAATGGTGCCATAAAGTATTATGGGAAGAATGAGGAAGAAACCATTTAAAGAAGAGTTTTAAACACTCAAAATTTGGTTCATGTTTTGGGGATTAATTTGTTCAAAAGCTCTTTATATTTTTTTTAGAGATTTTATTTATCTATTTGACAGAGAGAGAGAGAGACAGTGAGAGAGGGAACACAAGCAGGGGGAGTGGGAGAGGGAGAAGCAGGCTTCCCGCCGAGCAGGGAGCCCGATGCGGGGCTCGATCCCAGGACCCTGGGATCATGACCTGAGCCGAAGGCAGACGCTTAACGACTGAGCACCCAGGTGCCCTCAAAAGCTCTTTAGAACATTACAGAGAAGGCAAAATACTAGTAACACAAGAATGAAAACCGTCTTAGTGTTATAGCAGAATATATTAGCATATCCTGTATATGCTAATAACTATAAATGTTAGCATATTTTATTATTAACTTTCAATATTAGCATATTAACTATGAAAGTGTAGCATATACAAATACTAGCATACTTATACTTTATTATATATTTTGCAAGAGGCCAGGATACAGGTATGAGCAACTCCAACTCTGGAGTGGGATTTCTCCTCTTAGAGCACCCTGCAGTTATTATCATGCTGGCTGTGGAAGGAAGAGGAACCCAAGAGAAATCCATTACGAAAAAGCTACTGATGGTTCGAACTTCTGTGTTTGGGATTAGGCAGGTTAGGTTATTCCTATCAGTCCTCCTACTGAAAACAGACAAGATGCTGGATAAAAAAATATATTTTTAAAATTTTTCCTTAGAGGTATTAGAAAGCCATCAGAATAGTAAGAAATCACCACGCCAGAATTTTAGAACAATCAGTAATCCGGAGTGGTAAGTTACCATACTGAGGATATATGTTAATTTGGGAAAACTTGAACTTTAGGGCAAGAGGAATAGAAACCAAATCTCTACAACCACCCAATATTGAAAGTCTAATAGAAGGCATTCGCCCCTTCATTAAGCTGGGTCTTGAAAGAAGCTGCAGTTTTGGGGAAAAAAAATGTAGAACAGAAGTATGCCACCCTCCTCATAGTTGGAAAGCTACAGGATTTCTTGAGCTGAGCAGAGGAGGAGAAAAGGGGGAGGTGAAAGGAACACCTACCTATTCTAAGTAAAGTAGACTCACCTTTAGCATCATGCCTGCTGACATTACTCATTGTGAATCATGTTTGGAAATCTCAAAGTTCACACCTTTCAGGACTCCTGTTTACTGTCTTAGGAAAAATAATTTATTCAATCGATCAACCACTTGCTCCATAGGAGCAATACCCATAGGATACAAAGCCAGGGAGTCCTACTCTCACTCTCCAGACGATTATTCATTTTCCAGCATTGAAGCCCAGTTGTTCAGGGAATGACAAGACTTCAACAATTTATAGGTTGACAAATACAGATTTTCTCCCTTTCCTACTGAGAGGTATTACAACTTTCCTAACTGAATGAGATCCACCTTATTTAATATTAGGAGCCCCCATCTCACAACTACCATGGTTTTTGTACATTAGGTTAGACATTTATAGGGTCTGATGGAGAATCTAGATAGAGCCATAAAATTCATAGAATTCAAGTCACCCAAGAAATGGCAAACCTCCCAAACACACTTATTGTCAGGAAGTAGTTTAGATACTGGCCAGAACTGGGGCTTCTAACTGAATAAAGACTTTGGCATAAGCTCAATACAGGACTCAAGAAACTGTAGCAAGTGAAATTTAGAAATCTACGAGATCAAAGATTTCATCTTAATATCAACAGAGATTTCATCATTAAACATATGAGCTTCTAATCTGTTTCAGATACAGTGCTAAACAACCAGTAATTATGACAGAAGACAAGAAAAATTATTTTCCCCAACAGAATTGCTTATTCAGAATGGCTTATGTAATTGTGTTTGCATCATTCTACCTCAGAGTTAATTATAGAAACAGTGTCATTTAAATGAAACAATTACTTAGTATGTGCCAATTTCTGTTCATTCCTATATCCTACACATCTATAATACTATTCAGTGCATAAGAAATACTCAATAATATTTGGAGAATGAGTGAATGAATTAAAAAGTGAATGAATAAAAGTAGTCTCTTTCAGACAATGGCACTTTCCTGTAAGCCTTTAAAAACTATAATATTCTAGCTGGGGCTATGTGAAAAATAACACTATAATTATTCAAATTCTATCTGATGGTTGCTGATATTGTAGTTCTTTATTTTTTTTTTATGCTGGCAACTCTTAATGATTATGTACTTCATAATATAACAACTGGAAATTGCTGAAATCATTTCTGATTAAGTGTACCTAATTTTTGTTTCTTTTTGGGTAAAATTAAAGCAGCAAGAGATGAAAATTAAAAGAAGGAGAGACATAGGTTGTCATCCAGTTTTATGTGAACTGAAAGGTTTATAGTGAGGAGCTGCTGGATGCAATTTCAGTAAGCAAGGATTTTGTAGAGAGATTAGATCAGTTACAAATTGCTAAATCTGATGGCCTAGATAAAAATTTTACCAGAGGCTTTAAAAGAAGTAGAACATGTTTTGGGGAGAAGCAATTGCCTTCTGGAGAGTGCACGTAGTATATATTTTTCAAAGCAAATTAAATGTGGAGAGATTGTGCAACTAGATCCCCAATTAGAATGAAATGATTGCATTTTCAGCTAGAATGGGCAAATCATCTTTATTCTGCAGTTAGGCTTATTTGTTTATGGTCCCCTTTCCTTCATTCGTCAACATAGGGCATTTAGTAAAATACAAAATGTATATTTCTTAAACATTAACTAGAGAAAAGTAAAGCATTTTATTCCTGGAAGAGCCTATACAAGCCTATACAAGGTACTTTATAAATGGAAAAAAAATGAACACACACACACACATATGTGTATTTGTGTGTGTGTGTGTGTGTGTGTGTATATATAGATACATAGATACAGGTAAATATCCTACCCTTTCTTCTTTTATAAGCAATCACACACTGTGCTAAATCATGGATATGCAAAAGATCTAGCATATAAAAGGCCTAACATTTTTGTTTGATTTTTGATTTTTCTTTTTTTATCACTTCTGTTCTTGGCTTGGAAATAATCTTGATTATTCTCTCACCTCACCCATAAGCTGTGTTGGAATAACTGCAATATATTTCTTCAGACCACTCTGAAGGCCTTAAGCATTCAACTGCATTGTTTGGTTTGGGAATTTTTCCAAATGTCAAAATAAAGATCACATTTTAGAAAGACAGCCTCTTCTTGGATTCTTATTAGGGTGTGTGTGTTGTCTGATGAATGGGGAAGCAGGAGGAGATTTTAGTAAAAGTCCAAAATCTATCTCTTCCTCAAGTGGCCAGTGTTGTACAACAATTTAGAACAAAATGTCATTCAAACTGAGCAGTTTGTCCTCAACTCATAAGACTGTCTTGAATCTTCCTGAAATTGGGAAAAACTCTATATTGCAATCTTGAGCTTCAGCTTCGGCAGTAAAAGTGCATTTATTGACATGAAAAATGCCATTAACCTTTACTTAGAGAAAGCTTTTTAAAAACTACATTAGTGATGAGGAATGCTCTGAAACTTTCCATCTAACAAACTAAAGGATCAAATGGGTCTTCTTATAATTAAAAACAACTAATTGAGAATATCAGAGAATTTAAACAGTGCTTGTAATTTAAGAAAGCATATTACGTATATATTTTTTTTTTTTTTTAAGATTTTATTTATTTGACAGAGAGAGAGACAGCGAGAGAGGGAACACAAGCAGGGGGAGTGGGAGAGGGAGAAGCAGACCCCCCGCCGAGCAGGGAGCCCGATGCGGGGCTCGATCCCAGGACCCTGGGATCATGACCTGAGCCGAAGGCAGACGCTTAACGACTGAGCCACCCAGATGCCCCAGCATATTACGTATATTAAATGCACTAAGGAGAAATTCATCCTTAGTCGGTACTGGCACCATTTTCTGGCAGAAGCCCTTGGGCCAAAAACTCAGAGTGTTATTTTGCCACTTCTAATTTTATGATACATACATAGCCTAATATGAAGCTTATATACACTCAAGCCATCTCTGGACATGGTCAAATTCAATGATGCAACTGAAAAATTTAAATACTGCAAAATTTTTAAACAATGTAAATTCATTTTAGAAAAGAAGTAAAGGCATTTCACTATGTTCTCCAGCTTATTTAAGGGCAAACCAGGCTAAGGGATACACTCACCCACATCACTCAGCACAGTGTCAGTAGTAAATGACAGTACCGATACAGATAGTAACAACACTAAAGCCAACTACATTTTTCAAGAACTTTTTTTCTTCCTCTTCAGGATTTAAAGTCACTGGAAAAATAAAACTGGGGGGTGGGGAGAATAAACCTTAAGTCTGGATGGTGTGTCTCATTTTTGTTTGAATGATCCAATCCTTTTTTTTTTTTTTCTCATGTGAAAAATCACAATTGGTTCTTGTCTTAGCCATGAAGCTTCTTATATGCTTCCTGCTGAGACAAGAACCAATTGCAAGAATTGTCCTGCAACTGAGAACCAGCAATCCCCATTACAGAGGTATTTTTAAGAGGATTAATCAAGCTTGACTAAGGGATGTGAGTCTATATTTAGGTGAGAAAATTACCATCTCTCACTCCCCTTGCATGTTTTACAAAGGATGATCAGAAGCAAGCTGATTTCACAAGTTAAATCTGCAGGGCGAAGGAAACAGGTTTTCAAAGATTTTGAGGTATGGCTCCTTCTATTAAATTCAAAGCATGCTCCAGAACAGCTCTATCTATAGCATTCTGTACCTGTGCTCTGTGTATCTACTCTGGAGAGAAATCAGCTGAGAAAATCCCCACGTGCAGACCATAGACTGTGCTTCTGCTACCTGAGTTTACAGCAAGTTTTTCCTAAATAGTACTTAGAGCCTGAACAGAGTTACTCCCAGTGGGAAGTCACTTAGCCAGTTTTACTGTGGCAGTCTCAAATACTCTTTCCAATCTAGTTGCAAATAGGAAAAGTTGGACTTTTGCAAACTCAGCAGGAGAGAGTCCCACCTACGGGTGAGGCAAATTGAAATTTAGATTGTGAAAGAGATGCCTTGAGCATCAATCAGAAATGTTTTCAGAGAAAGTGTGAACAAGGAACACTTGAGGCTGGAGGATGCTTCATTTGGGTCAGACTATTTTGGCAAGAATTGTTACATGTTCCGAAATCAGGTCATGCAGTTGGCAGTGGTATCTAATATGGAATGAGGTTTGGGGCATACCTCCAGCCCCAAGACTATTTATAGACTTAATAGGATTCGTAATTTGATCTGGGTTTTATAAATCACCTTTCATCAAAGAGCTCAAATATCTATCATAATAATGATCTCTTCTTTTTTACTCACAAAATCCTTTTGAAGTATAGGAAGGTCTACTGTAATTACACTGGTTTAAAAAAAAGAGAAATCAAAATCCAAGTCATTTAATAATTTTCTCGTGCTTACACAATGGAGCAAGACCCTCTGGTTCACAATTTGGTAAAATCCAAGTCATTTAATAATTTTCTCGTGCTTACACAATGGAGCAAGACCCTCTGGTTCACAATTTGGTGCTTTGGCTAAGGAGGAAGGAACCCAATTCTAAAGAAGAACAAGTGCCCCAGAGGGAAAATGGTGCTCCACTTCCTAATCTCTATGGCTATACTCTATGCATCCATTTCTCTTTAATGTGACTTCCTTTCTTAAAATTTTTTTTAAAAATTATGCACAGCGATGGCTCTCTACTTGAAAATATTTCTTTAAAATTCTACTTATAATCAATCAATAATTTGATTTAAAAAATGATGGTATTAGAAAATCATCAGTGGATGCCAAAAGCAGTAGGTTAAAGTTTGGTGAGAAAGAAGATGTTACATAAACTCAAAGTATCTTGTCACCAATTATTTATTAACTACAGAGGGGGGAAAATGATAAAATTGAGGAGCCTTGTGGATACCATCTTAATTAAGTGACTAAAATCAAAATTCATCAGTAATGGTACAAACCAACATCAAGTTCTTGATATGATGCACCAAGAAAGACATCATATCACACCTCTGGTGTTCCTGCCAAAGCAAAACAAAACAGAACAACAAAAAGCATAATATGAACCTTATCATAAGGAAACATCAGATAGACCCAAACCAGGGAACATTGTACAAAATACCTGACCTTCACTCTTCAAAAATATCAGAGTTGTGAAAGACAAAGGACTGAGGAACTCTTCTAGATTAAATGAGACTATGAAGTCTCATGAAACTAAGTGCAATATTTGATCCTGGACTGGATCATATAACGAATTTCACTGGGACAATGGAAGAATTTGAATGTAGACTGTGGATTAGATAATAAATTGTATTAATGTTACATTTTCTGATTTGAATAATCATACAGTGGTTATATTGGAAATATATTTTTGGAAATACATACTAAAGTAGTTAGGGGCAAAAGGGCAGGGTGTCACCTTCATCTTTCTCTTAAATCGTTCATATAAATAAAAAAAAGAGATAGGGAGGGAGAGGATGCTGAGGTAAATGGGGACAAAGTGTAAATAATCAGTCAATCTAGGTGTTTATTTGTTGAATGTCTCAAGTTTAGGAAATCTGTGTAAGAAAGACTTGAGACATTCTACAATAATTCTCAACTCCCTATTATATGCCAGAGACTGTTCTAGGAACAGGGGATAGATTGGTGAGCAAACATGTAGAGCCACTCTTGGGGTTTGAAAATGCTTACTTACCTGTTTTCCAAAGGATATTCTTAATATGGAGGTCTCCACTTAAACTAAACTATAATGTAGGACAGAGACCAGAGCTCTTTTTCTTGAAGCCAGTGCCCTTATTTCTCGAATTCCAAAAGTAAACAAGTAGCCGAATCAATAGAACACACAGATGTCTTTACTTTATGGCCTGTTCATCTCTTGGCCCAGGTTCTCTGTGTCAAGTAACAGTTCGTGTTTTATATTTTCTCCCCTCGCTAAGAAGGATTAGTTTGATTGTTAAAGCTGGTAAGTACTGTTTGGCCATCGTTCCTATCATGTCCTCAATCTTGAGGATATGCTGTACTCATGCAGAGGGAGTGAGTTAATAAATTTATATGCCTCTTCTTCCATCAGCTCAACTCTCTCTCTGTATATAATCTGAAGTAATTTAGAGAAGTGGTGATTTCTGGGTAGTTCAAAAAAGGATTGAAAAAATAATTTCGTACCACAAATAAAAGACATGTAGACACTATTTTCTGTGAAGTTCACACGTTCATTGGGCATAAATGGCCTTTATTCTAAACTCTAATTTTGAAACTGTCTTGTAAATTCAATGATCATTTGTTATAAGGTAATAAGACAAAATTTTAATTAATAGGCAATAAGTAAATACATGAATTGGATATTATTATTTTAAAATCATCTGTTTAGTATCCTATGATTAAAAATTTCTAGACACGTGCAGGTGTATATGTGTGTCATGGTTTTACCAAATGTCAATGAAGTAGCAAGTTGCATTTAGTGTAATATGAGAGGCCATGTGATTTTTCAACTGACTTTCTACAAAACATTCCAGACAATGACTGTATATGTAGACAATGTATGAAGAGTATCATTCTGGCCACACTTGCAACATTGACATTGACCTCTGTCAAAAAGATTTATGATAATCAGTGTCAAAAATGATATTATCATTCAACAAATACTTGTCAAGTGTCTCATAAGTAACATGGACTTTCCTAAATGCAGGCCATACCATAAAACACATATGGTCTACCACTGTCATGCACAGAATTCAGTGAAATAATTTGCTATCTACTTTTTTATATAATAAACATTTTTAAAGTGATTAATATGAACAAAGTACTATTCTAAACTTTGTCAAGTTCAAAATTGTAATCTTCATAAAAATTCTAGGAGGCATGCTACTTTCATTTTACAGATGAACAAAGTGAGGTACAGAGAGATTAATAAACTTCTCCAATGTCATATGGCTAGAAAGTAACAGAATTGGAATTTGAGCCAGATAGCCCAGGTCCAGATTTCATTCTTAAATCACTACACGATGCTACCTCTAATGATGATGAAGATGATGATGACGACCCTGTCATTTTTTTTTTATCATCACTAGCATTTACAAAAAGCCAATTTCCAAACATCGTACTGAGCACTTTGCCTACTTATCTCATCCATGCTCACAAGACATTTATGAAGCAGGTTTCCAAATGTGGGAACTGTATCACTGATAGCTTAAGTAACAAATCCAGGAACACACATTTTGTAAATGGTGGGACTGGAGTTGAAACCTTGGTCAGTGTTTTTCATCATTTTAAACAAAACATGAGAGACGATGGTAAAGGAGAACGAGCTGTATGTAGTATGAATGAAGTATGTGGTCCAGTACCTTGCATATGGTAGATGCTGCGAATAGTTGCATAATGAACAGATGCCAACAGTGTTTGAAAATTCCAATGTGTTGTCCTTGATGAGGCTGACACACATTAACCTCACTCTTCTCATTCCGACCTTCAAAAGGACTTACTATATCTGCCACATAATATAGCATCTTTTATTAGAGCATCTCATTCTTTAAATATTTAATAGCAATGTTATATGACCAGTATGCTTTTATGTTCCTTAACTGTAGTGGTTGTCTTACACATCTTTTTTATCTCTTAAATGAGTAGCATAGCGTTAGAATTCATAAACAATTTAGTTGACATTACACAAATACCTGTGGACTGATGGAACTCTAGGTTCTAGATCATAATAGATTCTTAATTCTTGAATCCTTAATTTTTGAATTGTTCCCAGAAAGCATCTTCCTGCTAACCCGAAAGAGTTAACTGCCCTCTGTGAAGAAACACTGAGCTACCAGTAGAATTTTACTCACCTTGACTCACCACTGAGTCAGGCAATCAATCTTACCTGATTCCTGTTTCAGATTCTCATCACAGATAGTTCTCTCTCTCTCTCTTTCTCGCCCTCACCCTTCTTCCTTTCCTCCATCCTGCCTTACGTTGTTTAAATTTTGCTTGTCTTTCTCCCTGTTTTTTAACAGACTGGAAAAAACCTCCAGAGTTGATCATCAGGCAGGTTTTATAAAAGCAATGGCTTTTAATCGTGAATTCCATAAAGAATTTGATTCAGCTATCAGTTGCAAAGGAGGAAAGGAGTGTTTCAGGGGGAAAATATAAAGAGTAGAGTGAAAGTAAAAGACAGGTATCACAGCTTTGCAACAAGTCAGTTATATCAGCCAGACAGTAGGAAAAGGAGAAGTAGAAAAATGTCCTACAAAGACACCAAATTTATCAAGGAAGTAAACAGTGCAGTTTGAGAAAGTATACCTCCCTTTCTTTTCTTATCCTCATCTCTCAAGCTCTCCCCTAATTCGTGAGGTCCATATTTGGTTTTCTATTTCCAAAACATCACACAGACATCAAAACATTTAGGAAAGTTAAAGAGCACAGAAATGACCCAAGGGAATTAAATGGGAGATGGAGAACAAATTTCTAATAATTGCACTCTCAAGTTCTCCATTTCCACAGGTAAGAGTGGGAAGAAATATAAATAATTAAAACTTCTCTACATGGAGACGCTATTCAGGGAAAAAAAAAAAAAAAAGGAAATGATAACCACTCAGGTAAGATTGGATATACAATATGTATCAGCATTTGGAAGTTAAGTTGAATTATTTGACTCTGCAAACAGCAAGAAAACATTCACCTGAATTTAGTAATGATGATAATAGTGAAGTAGTACTTCGTCCTCACCATGACAGTGTGGGGTAGGTGCCATATTTCTCCCATTTTACACATGAGAAATCTAAGGCACAGAGAGAAAATGACTTGCCCAAGGTACCAACTAGTAAGTGGGAGAAAAGGAACTGGTATCCCAACAGTCTGATTCTGAAATCTGCAAGCTTCACGCATGCATCTTCTGAAACGCACATCCCAACTACATGAGTAATAATCATTCATCATATGATAATTATTACTTACGGAATGTGTCGGGGGGGGGTTGTCTTTTTTTCTTATTTTATGACAGTTTTATTCTAAGTTAGATTTTAACAAGTCTGTTTTCATCAACTTCAATCAAAAAGAAGATGCCAGAGGCGCATTTAACTTAAACCTTCACTCTTTGCCTCTAGTTGTCCTGTCAATTCATCATGCAGGAATCTCTGAGGTGTTCTAGATAGCCATCCTTCCTTCAAGGGCTGGCAATGAAGTGAATGAGGAAAGCAATGAGGGGAATTTTCCAGAAAAAGTAGGGCCTTTGACAGGCTTTGCCACTGTGTAAGTTTTATTTCAGAGATAAAACAGTAAAGTCCTATGCACAAAAGAAATTTGAGTAATAGCCAGATGCCAAACCTTCACTGAGTTCTTGAAGAATAAATACATCTCTCTAACATATCGCCTGAAGCTAATCTATTTTGGAAGTCAGCATTGTATCCTAGAAATAGGAATTCAGTATGTCATATGTATTTATTCAGTCATATAATCAATATGGCACCTACTTTTGCATGATGCTAAAACTGTAATTACAAAGAAGTCTGAGACCCTGCCTAGACAGGCTCATGGGTTTGTTGGGGGTGGAGATGGAGGAATTAGGAAGGAAGAAGACACAGGAAAGTAAACAGTTACTGTACAATGATTTATGAATGAAAAGGGGGAGGTTCCAAGATACTGTTGAATTAGAGGAGGAAGTTCTTAATTATGCCAAGAGCCAGGAAGGGCAGAGGTAGCTGGGAAGGTTTTACAGTGGGGTCAGTTCTGTGTAAAGATTTGAAAATGAGTAGGAGTTCACCAAGAATAAGGGTGGGGAAATGGAGGTTGGCTTCTAGTTACTCAACAAATTAACTCAAAATTCCATTCGTACTGTATATGTAAGTTAATATTCTTGGAATGCTTATTTTTGAATAGTATTTGTTGAATACTATCAGTAATATCAGTTGAGTAAATATTTGTTGACAATTTATTCTTTCTGCCTGGGTTATGCCACCTCTCAGTCATGTCAATTGGCTCTCAATCTGCTGTTGACTCTCTCATAACAATCAGAACAACCACCTTCAGGAAAAAAAATATTGTAAATACTTGTAGATTATTAGGGTGTACAACCAGTGAAACTCCTACCGCCATAAGAGTAGGTTATGTGCCTCATACATTATTTGTTAATGGTTATGTAATAATCTTATCTATCATATACAAAATAATGAAGAGCTTATCAAGTCCAATCTATCCAGCATGGCCCCATTAACTCTCTGTTTCTTACCACAGGAATGAGAGGTAGACCAGGAGTGCAACCACAACTGGATGGCAGGAAATTTTAAATCTCAAGAGAGTACAAGTACAAACCATACTTTATACACAAGTACCACACACTTTATTCAGTTCTACCCTCTTTTACCTCTCTGATGAGGGGTGTGAGTGGGTAAAAAGTCAGCCGGTAAAATAAAAAAACAATAAAATTGTGTAGTATGTTGGAAAATGATAAGTTCTCTAGAAGAAAATATAGAGGAATAATAGTGAATAGGGGTGCCAGATTAGAAAAAGGGAATACAGTCCTTAAATACGATTGTCAGGGCAAGTCTTGTTAAGACTTGAAGGAGGTCAGAGGGTGTTAGCTCATGGGATATCTGGGATGAGAGTGGTCTGAGCAGAGGGAAGAATTTGTATAAAAACATTAAGATGGATGTAGACCTGGTCACTTAACAAATAGGAAGGATGGGATTGTGGCTGGCCAGAATAAAACAGGAATAGAAAAGCAGTAGATAAAGTCAAGGATATAATGGGGGGAGGGGTGGCAAACACAGAGTCTTCTGGACACTGAAAAGACTTTTATTCTGAATGATATGAGCAGCCTGTGCAAGGGTTTGAAATGTGATGACATGGTCTGACTTAAGTTTTAATAACCTCTCTCAGGCCGTTGTTTTGAGAATAAGTATAGATTTTAGAAGATACAAAGCAGAAGCAAGGCAACCAATTCATAATCTATTTTAGTTTGCAGATGAGAGCTGATATTTGTTTGAACCTGGGTGACAGCAGAGGAAGTTGCAAGAAATGTTTAGATTCTGGATTAATTTGGAAGGTAGAGCCAATAGTTGTGTGAATGTTCAGGTACTCTGTCACTCTGCGTTTGTGGGCAGAGAGGCTCCAGGAGCTCCAGAACAGTGTTAGCGAACCCTCACAAGCAAACTAGAAAGAAGCAGGGAGCCCTCACAAGCAAAGCAGAAAGAAGCATTTGAAAAGGATCTGAAGGAATCTGGTAGAGTACCAACAATATCTACAACAAATCCAATATCTACAAGGCGGAGTTTAGGAAAGGGGTGTGGTCTTGAAACAGAACTTGAGCATCTTTACAAATAGTTGGAATAAAACATGAGCCTGGAGGGGTCCCTCAAGGAGATGAGTGCCAACAGAAAAATAGAAGGGGAGCCAAGATTAGTCCTGAAGCATTAAAAGCATTAAAAGGTCAGGAAGGAGAGGGGATAGGAGCAAATAAGACTGAAATAGAATTGCCAGTGAGGTGGAAGGAAAACTAGAAAATTGTAGCATTGTGTAAGCCAAGGAAAGAAAAAGTTCATTGAAGAAGATGGAATATCATTTGGGTAGAGTGCTATTGAATTGGTGAGGAAGATGGGAGCTGAGAGATGACACTGGATTTGGAACCATGGCAGTGACTGGTGACCTTGACTTGAACAATTCTGTGGAAAGGTGTGGGGGAAAGCCAACTTTAAGAGACAATACCAGGAGAAGAATTGCAGGCCATCAGTATAAATCACATTTCGGGGGGGGGGGGGTTGCTGCAACGGGAGGCAAAGAAATAAGGTAGTAATTGGCAGGACAAAGGAGGGACAAAAGAGCATTTTTAGGGAGAAATGAGAGCATGTGTGTACACTACTAAAAATGATTCAGTTAGAGATGTTGTGAGATCTCTTAGAGGAATTAGAGATCTGCTTCACAAGGCTTATTTGAGAGACACTTTCAGTACTCTGTTATCAAGTAGAACCTATAGGCACCCAGCAAAAACATGGAAAGTGGACAAGAGGCTGAATTTTAAAATATGCCTGAGTGAACCTAACATATGATGTGTATAACCACTAATACTATTCCTTTAATACTCATAAATTATTCTGCTGATTAAAATATTTTTAAGGTTTAAGTAAGTGAGAGGCAACCTTCTGTATTTTTTCCTCTATCAAATACATTTGCTTGCCATTCAATAGCAAATTTCATGTGGTTTGTAATGTGCAGAATGTCTGTACTGGGCATAGACAGAGACCTGAATATAATAATAATTAAAGAAGCAATTTCTTAACTTTAGGATCTTATAGTTTCATTGGAGAGATCAAATATACCATCCTGAAATAATATGAAATAATAATATTTAACAATCATCGAACACCTAAATGTGTGGTAAACATTGTGAAAGCACTCCAAATCCATTATCTATATCAAGCTTTCTCAACCTCAGCACTATTGACATTTTGAGGTGGATAATTCTTTGTATGGGGTAGGGCTGCCCTGTGCATTGTGAGATGTGTGTAGGAGTTCCCATGTTTTCTGCCCACTAGATGCCAGTAGCATCTCCCTTCCTCCAGTTGTGGCAAATAAAAATGTCTGGAAACAATACAACACAATGAATGTACCTTTTCAATTAAACTGGTAACT
Organism: Halichoerus grypus; assembly: GCF_964656455.1. Taxonomy (NCBI): domain Eukaryota; kingdom Metazoa; phylum Chordata; class Mammalia; order Carnivora; family Phocidae; genus Halichoerus; species Halichoerus grypus. Next base: position 48,648,342 of record NC_135717.1, on the reverse strand, counting down.
GTTGTGTAGAACGTATTGCAATGGGGGACTCAGAAGACGTGAAGACCAGGGCAATCTAGAATATAACCGGGGATGAAGTTGTTTAACTTAGAGAGGTAGGGGTCACAGTGAATAAAACTATGATCATTCAAAGAATATCTATAAAATTAGGTGGATTAAGGATATGTTCATTACAGTGACTATAATCACATTGATTCTGACCCATACACAGTAGAACTGATTATGGTTACAAAATCATGAAGATAGTCCCAATGATCAGATTAGCAGTCATGCAACCAGTTCTTTTGAGATAGCTGCCTTGATGTTGCCATGCTTGCTTGCTTGCTTTTTTTTTTTGTACTACAGTGGTGTGTCCCAAGGTACTCTGTATCTTGACTTGCCATGGAAGATCTCCTAAAAGCAACCTCAGTGTTATCAATTTAACTATGCTCTAGGAAGCATGACTATTAAAGTTATTATCTATACAAGGAACAGGAAAATGACATATTGAGACCATTATCTGATTCGAAGAATCCACTACCATCGTGGCATAGCCTACACTAACCAAATGACACCTGTAAATCAGCCTGAGTGGTCAAGATAATGTTCTCCATTCTCTATCTTGCTTGGTCATACTTTTTTTTTTTTTTTTTTGTAGGTTATTCCTGTTCTTCTTCATCTCCCTCTCAAGTTTATGTTTCTCTCTGCCCAAATTTGTTTCTTCCACTTAAGGATAGTAGAGGAACTAGATGAAAATTGGTCAGTCAGCACTGAAACATCTAAATTGCTCTGGGGAGGAAAGATGTAGAATAAGTAACGTGGGAACTTATATTTCCCAAGTCTTCATAGATGATACTGGAAAGTGAGTTTGCCGAATTTTGTGACATATACAATCCAAAACATGATGCAGATGATGATAATATTAGCAATGTCCAGAATAACTTTCTACATAGATTAAATTATGTAGTTCCAGAAGCTTAGGAAAATCCCTCAGGCCACCCAAATAAATGTCCCATCTGCTTACTGATGCCTGAAATTACACAGTAAGAGTTTCATTTCTTAGCCCCAAGCATTTGATTCCTGTTAAAATGCAAATCTCCTGGGTATGGCAATACTCTAAGTTGCTGCTATATCCCAGGGGTGGAAAATGATTTTCAGAGATTCTCTTTAAAACGTATTTGGATAAGGAGAAGAGTATGAGGCCACTGGACCCTGGAAACAGGTGGAACAGTAAAACTTAATAGCTAGGGGCTGGGGAGGGGTGAGAAAAGGGAATACAAAGAGAAGAATGCAAAATGCAAGAGGGAGCACATGAAAAGACCTTACTGTCTTTTCTGGATCTGAGAATTGATATTGCTACATGAGAATGAGCATACTTTACTATTTTATATCCTCTGTATCCAGGTGGTGCAGAATTCAATGTATGTAGCACACATGTAGCTAAGGTAAGGGTAGATATTCTTGTAACCTTATAAGGATGATTAATTGTGATATCTCTTTACCAGTCTGGGTTGTGGTGTGTAGAAACTACCCTAACCCAATCACCCCCTCCCCCTCTTTTTGATTTACAGTCTTTCTCTTTTAAACAGAGCGAGGCAGATCTGGAAATTTTCTTGGAAAATATTATAAATTTCTCATCAGCCATGTTATACACAGAAGTGTCCCAGGTGTCCCTTAACCACCCTCTGAAATAGCATCACTACGTCACTCCAGGTGGAGTTGATCATTCACGTTATATCACTATACTGTTGAAGATTGCTCTTATGTAACCTGTATAGATTGTTAATGCAAAAGGGGTCATGAACAAACCTTTTGGCATCCTTTGAGTTTATTAAAAATGCTTTCTTTTGAGAGAAATTTAGTCTTGTTTAGGTTGAAATCAATGATAAAACATCTATAAGACTCTGAATAGGAATTAGCATGTTTTTTAAAGAAAATTATGTTTGCATCCTTAGTTTAAAATTTGGTCCTTCCTAAAACTCTCTGACAAAACAAGAAACCCCTTTATGTATAACTGAATTAAAGGAAATGCTTTTTAAGTGAGAAAAAAAAATATTTCCATTATCATCTATTTTTTCAATTTGTATTTGCATAGTTCGGATTTGCTTAAATATACGAATATCAGTATGCTTTATCTATTTAGATACAGTTCAGGAAAGTCATGAGAATTGAGAAAAGAACAGCAAAAATGTCTACTTTTTATTCCATATTACAGCTAAATTCTCACCTAATTGTCTCTAATTTAAAAAAAAAAAAATTATGAGAGTTTACTTGTATCTCTTTTACATGGAGAGAAGTGACCAATTCAGGTAGGAGTTGATATCCTCTCTTGTCAATTTCACAACTTAAGTTGATATTGTATCTCAAAGCATCTGAATTCTGAAGATTTGGAGAGCCTCCAGTTATTCCCTTTATTTAAAGGGGGAGATGAAAACTGAGCCAAGGAGGTTGAGTGATGTACCAAAAGACTTCCACTAAAGCAAATCCTTGATGTGGTTTCCTGATCCTTACACAGTGAGCATTTCATCACAGCACTCTGCCCTATTGAAAATGGTAAATATACTTAAGATTTTAGGCTTTGTTGAGTTTCAAAACATCCACATACTTAAACGTTTATGAAACTCAGAGAGAAACTAGTGAAAATTCTTGGGTGGAACAATCCAGAACAAAGAATGGAATTTCCAATTTGTATTAATTGCTCAGGAAATGAAGGTCCAAAGAGGTCAAGTAGCCAAATTTCATACAACTAGTCAATAGTAAAGTTGAAAGTAGCACCATAAACTTCTGTTTAATCGACTCAACAGTGTGGCCTCTTTACATGCAAAATAGGCGGAGAACAATGTGTTGCTATAGAGAGGGAGGATTGGTGAAGTACCAGGTTCTGACCGTAGGAAACTATGACTAGAGTTCATGTCTTATGAAATGGGTAGCCATGCTTAGAAATGTTCCCTGAGGTAGTGAAAGAGTGTTGTTCAGACTTCAAATGCCAGAGATGTAAATACAGTTGTTAATTGTGAACAAATAGTAAATCCCAAAAAATGTGTGAAGAGGTGAAAAAAAAGTGGAAAAGCACTCAACATGCCTTGGGCATAATATAAACAGAATTTCATGCAAATACCAAAAATCTTCAGACTATTAATGTGCATTCCTAAGCAACTCACTCTCTTGCAGTATACAGAAATGCAAAATCAACACTTTTGTGAACTGTAGTTCTCTTATAAGGCATATAATCCCTTATCTTTTAAATATTGGATTATATTTTCCCCAAGAAAACAGAAATTCTTTCATGAATAACTAATCAGTTCACAATCATCTTTATATACCCTAGCCCTCTCCTATATGTAACAGAATGCCTACATACAATAGACTCTTTAAAAAATACTTGTTAAAGAAATAAGGAAATGATCATATGGCCAAGAGTAATTTAACACAGATAATTACCTGAAAAAATTGAAAATTTCTGCAAAGGAAGACTGATGAAAAAAGAAGACAAACAGAGAAAGAAAAAAGGTTATTTGTGCATAAAATATTTCACAAGTTTAAATCAACACAAATGTATACTAAAAGAAGTCACCCACCTTAGGCATTTCTCAATAAATATGCACCAGGTGTCTACTTTGTGAGAGAGAGATGTCAAATGATGTCTTTCATGAAGGCTCAGTGAATGAGTTGGGATGATAGGAGCAGTAATAAGATGGTTTGATAAAACCCAAACACAGAAATCAGAACAATCTGGATTAAAATCTTGCCTTTTCTGTTTACTATCTACATAACCTTAAGCTACTTATTTAAAGCTTCTAAGAATCACTTTAACATCTAAAGACTGAGGATAGTACTTAAGTATAAGATTGCTGTGGGGCCTAAACAGAATAATGCACATCAAGCAGCTAGAAAAATGCCTTCATGTACTATTCTCCTCTCTTCATTTCCTCATCTGGAGTTACGTGGACAATGGTAAGTAAATAGCAGCAGCAACAACATGAAACAATCCTATTAAAAATGGGCAAAGGACCTGAATTGACATCTTTCCAAAGAAGACATGCAAATGTCCAACAGACACGTGAAAAGATGCTCAACATCACGGAAATGCAAATTAAGTCCCCAGTGAGATATCACCTCACACCTGTTAGGATAGCTTTTTAAAAAAGACAACAGGGGCGCCTGGGTGGCTCAGTCATTAAGCGTCTGCCCTCAGCTCAGGTCATGATCCCAGGGTCCTGGGATCGAGTCCCACATCAGGCTCCCTGCTCGGCAGGAAGCCTGCTTCTCCCTCTCCCACTCCCCCTGCTTGTGTTCCTGCTCTCGCTATCTCTCTCTCTGTCAAATAAATAAATAAAATCTTTAAAAAATAAAAAATAAAAAAGACAACAGAGAAGAGTTTGCCAGTGAGGATGTGGAGAAAAGTGAACTCCTGTGCACTGTTGGTGGGAATGTAGATAGGAACAGCTACTATGGAAAACAGTATGGAGGTTGTAGGGGCCAAGGGCAGACAGCCCCAAGTAGGGTTACTTTGGTATGGACATCATTTTGAGTTAAAAGCAATCAAAACCCAGCAGCTTCAGGAAAAGCTCTTTACCTCCCCATCACCTGCCTAATGGTACCAGGAAGAGAGCTATTAACAGAGATTCCTCTTTACCTAAGAAACGTATTTACATAATAAGGCAACCTTTGTTTTCCAAACATCTTTCACCTTCTTGCTAATGGTCTTTCTCCCCTTTGTATTTTCAGGCACCTTCCTCTCTCCTTGGATTTATATAAGCATCATGCCCTATAACTGTCTTTGGGATTTCTGTGTCTATGTGGATTCCCCTTACATATGCTATTAAATTTGCTTTTCTCTTGTTAATCTGTCTTGTGTCAATTTGATTCTTCAAGTCCTTAGAAGGACCTTGAAGGGTAGAGAAAATTCCTCCTCCTCAAGAAGATTCTTCAAAAAATTAAACATGGAATCCCACTTTAGATACCTATCCAAAGGAATTGAAATCAGTTTCTTGAAGAGATATCTGCACCTTCATGTTTATTGCAGCATTAATATGGAAACAACCTAAGTGTCTATCTGTCAACAGATGAATGAAGAAAATGTGATAGATAGATAGATGATAGATAGATAGATAGATAGATAGATAGATAGATAGATAGATGATAGATAGAAAGATAGATAGATATAGATAGATAGATATTATTCATCCATAAGAAACAAGGGCATCCTGCTATTTGCAATAATATGGATGAAACTGGAAGATAATTATGTTAAGTGAAAAAAGCCAGACAGAGAAAGACAAATATTGTATGGTGTCACTTATATGTGCAATCTAAAAAAGTAAAATGTCAAACTCATAGAAACAGAAAACAGAATGGTGGTGGTGGTTGTCAGGAGCTCGGTGTGGGAGAAATGGACAGATGTTGGTCAAATGGTCCAAACTTTCAGTTATTGGATGAATAAGTTCTGGGGATATAATATACAGCATGGTGACTATAGTTAATAATATTCTATTGTATACTTGATATTTGCAAAGAGACTATATCTAAAAGTGTTATCAACACACACACACACAGGATAACTATGTGAGGTCATGGATGGGTTAATTAACTTGATTGTGGTAATCATTTCATAATGTAGATGCATATCAAACTGTCATGTTGTATACCTTAAATCTAAACTATTTTATTTGTCAATTATACTTCAGTAAAGCTGAGGAAAAAAAGAAAGGAGACACATGGCTACTGTGTTTCCCAAATAGAATAACTGACCCAGAAATGAAGGCTCTATCAAATGGGCTTAGATGTTCTGTCTGTGCTTCCATCTCAGTTCTCTTGCTCACAGAAGATAGTTGGTAACTACAATGAAAGTGAATATTCCCAGGATGGCATAGTCCTTTATGAGGTAGATTCTCAATGACCCAAAAGAGGTGATGCCAAGCACAGCCTGAAGTGTTACTAACCAGTGTGTTCTCACCAGACAATTGGGACCTGCTTTTCAGCCCACTCCCACTCAGCTGCTGATAGCAGATCAGTGGGGTTTGGTAGAAATGAGCTAAATATTCATCAATCCTGTTTGCTATTTTTCCTAGACATTTGCTAGACTACATTGCCCAGCCTCTCTTGAAGTTAAATGTGGCTACACAAATGAATTTTTAACTAATGGAATATGATCAGAAGTGTTTGGGGCCCTCTAGCCCCACAAAGGCTTTCTCAAATCTCCATGTTCTTTCTCCTTCGGCCAACTGATGCGTATGGATATGGTGACTTTGAAAACCATGAAGAGAAGGAGACTGGATCCTGAACTATTGAATAGAGAGCTCTCAAATAGTCTGGGCATGAGCAAGAAATGGTAGCTAGCTGTGACCCTACACAGATTTAGGAGGGAAATACCTTCCTTGGTTATTACTCAAAGGTTTATATGGCTGAACAAGCTATTTGAGCAGATGAGAACTGGCTCCTCTGATGAATTTGAGAAGGAAGAGAAAGGGGCAGTTCCTTGCTTTGGGCTCTCACCAGTGTTCACCTTGACAAGACAAGCAGTGAGCAGCAACAACAGAATGATTTGAAGATGACAAAAGGACTTCCAGTCTCTAAATACCCCCTCAGTTCCTACCCAGTAGACTTTAACTTCCCATGCTGAGACTGTAAGAGAAGGAGATAAATATCACAACAAAAAATGCCCTTGCATTTTCTTCCCTGTACTTGGTAGGCACCAAATGCATACTTATTGAGTTAAAAAGGTGAATTAGAATGACTCTCCCAAAGCTGTCTCAATGTCTATCTCTGGAAATAGAAAGCAAAACTATTTTTATTCACAAATGAATACAGAATTGCTGACATCGGTGACATCCAGGGATAATAAAATTTATGTGGTGGGTGATTAACACCACGGGACATCCCAAGCAGGGCAAGGTTTAATGGGCAGCTCCAATGGTTCTCCCTATCCAAGAGGCATCAGGTTGTAGGGGAGGAAAAATAATTTTCCCTTTACCCTTCTAGGTTGTTGGCTGAGACTCCCCTTTAATAAAAAACAGATTAACAGGAGAAAAACAAACAGGAATTTAATAACATGTATACCTCCTGTATGCATGGGAGAGACCAAGAAAACTGAGTAACTCCCTAAAATGGCCCAAACCACCAACCTTAAATACCATCTCCAGCTAAAGACCAAAGAAGATGGGCCATGGGAGCTACGGGAGGCTATCAGGAAAAGCACAGCAAACAAGGGTAAGGTTGTCATACACATTTAGGTCTTTGCCTTCCCCATTGACAAGAGTTTCTTAGAGATTTAGTCATTTTTCTCTTCTTGGTACAGAGAGGGGCATACCCTTACAAATGAATATTTCCCTTATAAATGTAAATGTGTCTTATAAAAATGTAACCTCAACTCAATATTCAGAGCTCTTCTTATATCTGCTGTTGCCTAAAAATAATCAGCCTAACATAATCCTTATGCCAGGGACATATTTTGGAGTGACATATTCTGTTCCCCTTCAAGGTACAAAGAAGGTAAATCTCAGAAGAAGGATGCTCAAGGAACACACTGCCAATGGAAAGAGTTGCTAAGAGCGAAGGTGAATTCCTCCTTTAAAATGTACCTCCAAATGGCCCTTGCCAGCCCAGTGCTGGAAGTGGTAAACAAATTAAAACAAACCCAATCAAATAAGCCCTGCATTTGGATTGCACAATATTGAATTCAGGCCCTAATATAGCAATTAATGCTATTAATAATATTGCACATAACTTGTATTGAAAGCAAAAAAAAAGTGATAAAGCAATTTCCTTAGGAATGTGTATTAGACAAAATTCTTTGATCTTATATTCTAAATCTAGGGCTTTAGAATTTAAATGTTATTTACTTCCCCATTCTGTAAAATGAATGTAGAACATTTCAGCAAATGATAATGTGGGATTGATGAACTTATAAATATCAGGTTTTCAGTCTACTTGGAAGAAAAATAGTACAAATGCTGAAGTATTGCTATTCAAAGAGAATGATGAACGCTTTACTTCCAGATACTTATTTATGGAGTAGGAAACAGTTGCTTTTTTTCTGTATTTCTAGTTAGAGGAAGTTACCAACACATGAAATGCAATAGGTCACTCTTCAAAATTGACTCGTTTCGAATTTAGCAACAAGTCCTTGAACTAAGGAAATTCTATAAGCTGGTCAATTTGTTCTCAGAACCAATTCTAAAATGATTCGGTTGGAAGCACAGATGTAAAAGATTCAAACACTGAACTGAATCCAAAAATATTGCGCCAATCATTTTCATTTTGCCAGATTCAGCTGACCGCTTTTGCTTCTTCCCAGAACTTGTGACCAGCTCTGACTCTAAAATGTAAGGATGAGGATCCATAATTAGCTCTCTGATACCAAATTACCAAATGCCCTGAATTTTCATGATTAAATACTGTGGACAAGGACTAATAGCTACTGTAGCATTCGAGAATCAGCCTGATTGGCTCTCTCCTTGCATCTCCCGCTGTATCTTCTTGCCTTCCCCCTGAGATGGCTTCCGTATTCCCCACTCTCCAGGTGTCAAGTTGTGGTTTCCAGATAGGCCCTGCTTTGTCTTCTATAACTTTGTACCTGCTCTTACCACCGCTTACCTAGAGCACCCTTTCTTTTCCCCCATTTTGTTAATTCCTATTAGTCCTTGAAAATTTCCCCAAAATGCCTTCTCAAGGAAACCTCCGAGCAGACAGTATAGAGGTTTATCTCCTGCCATAATTCCGTCACAGCACCAGTCACAAGGTGTAGTAATTATTGGTTTAACTGTAAACTCCTAAGGTGCCAATGGGGCTCATTTAAATCTTTTTGAGTGAATTAATGAATGATGGCAGAAAGCCAAATTTTAAATTACCATCATCATAAACTCCATGATAAATTGAAGTGAAATTGTTGGATTAAAATATGCCTCTTCTACAGGACTGTGAACCTTTAAAGGACACCCCCCAAGCCCAATACCCAGAATATAGAATGTATAGATGCTCAATGAAGGAATGTAATCACATATTTTATTAGATTTACCATCATTAGTATTACCAACAGTGCTATAGAAGATGAGCCCATTCTCTCCACACCATGCCCTACCCCTATGTCCGGTGCATTAATACATTAGTTCTTCTCAATATTGCATTCCATTTTCCCTTCGGTAAATACACATCTACAAATCTTATACCAGAGAGTGGTGTTGGTTTTTGATGTTCTACTTTCATTAAAAGCTTCTGGAATCAGAAATGCTTAAGCATTCTTAAGAAGAAGTAGAATTAGGAAATTTTGCATCATGCTAATTTCTATGTAGTTGTTGAACACATTCATCCATTTATCTAACCCATTTTTGTCAAGTGTTCAATGCACTGTACTAACCTGTGTAGGACTGAAATTGTAAATAAGACACATAGTGTTTTTTTTCATGGAATTTATATGTCAAAAGAGCATAAAGAAAAATGAGCACATCCTCGGATATAGTTGAGAGCTATAAAAAGAAGTGAAGATATTTACCCAAACTATGGAATATCCATACTTTTAATGTCTAACCATCGGTCTATCACTGAGTGGAATTTAGACAAGAATGAGGCAATGAAACTAGTTACAGAGCTATTTCAGCAATTTGGGGTGGGATAGGAATGATTGGGTTCTCTATAGATTTAGAAGGTAGAATGAACAGGATTAGATAAGCATGTAAGTGAGAGAAATAAAAGTGCAAGATGACATCTGCATTTCTAATTGAGTAAACAGTAGTGCTGGTAGTCACTGAAATGGGGAAAAAATGAGAAAAGCATGTTGTATAGTTAGCAGGGAGGAGAGTTGATGAGTTTAGTTTTGCATATATTAATCTACATACCTGGAGAAAATCTGTGTGGAGCTGTTCAATGTGCAGCTGGATCTCAAAGGTTTATAGTTGGTAGTCACCTGCTTAAGGAAAATCACTGGAGCCATGAAAGTGAATGTGATATCCTAGGAAGAGTGTACAGTACAAGGGAAAAAATGGCCTAGGATAAAATCTATAAATATTTACACATAAAACATGAACAGAGAGGGGCACCTGGGTGGCACAGGCAGTTAAGTGTCAGACTCTTGGTTTTGGCTCAGGTCATGATCTCAGGGTCCTGGGATCGAGCCTTGAGTCCGACTCCATGCTCAGCGTGGAGTCTGCTTGAGGTTCTCTTTCTCTCTGCCCCTCCCACTCATTCTCTCTCTCTCTCTCCCTCCCTCTCTTCCCAAAATAAATAAATAAATCTTAAAAAAAGAATAAAACCATGAACAGAGAAATAGGGGCCATAAAAGAAGCCAGGAGGTAACAGTGAAATTAGGAGATTATTAAAAGCAAAATAAGAAAGAATTATATTTCAAGAAGAAATGTCATTTGAGAGCTACAACTTGATAAATGCTAAAAACAATTCATCGGTCTTACCAACAATGTGGATGTCAATGATGTTGGCAAAAATTAATGGAATAGCAGAATCTTTGGAAGAAAATGAATCTTGGCAGAAACAGATAAAACCTACTGGGGAGAAGAGACTTAATTTAAAGTTATTTAAATAATTTTAAAATGGAGAGACATTAATGTAACTAGAATTAATATGTCAGTAGGGGAAATCCTTTCTAAGCATGTAAGGACTGACAATATAACCTTGTAGATAAAGCACTGGGTTTGATTTCAAATCTCAGCTCTTCACACACTACCCATCTATGGTTACTTCAATACATTGTTTTGAGAGCTTCAGGTCTCCTGTTTATAAAATAGGCATAATAATGCTAGCTATGCATGGGTTTTGGAAAAATGAAGCCCCCAACATAATGTCTAGGACAAATTGGGCCCTGAAGTACGTGAATGAATATAAATTATTAAAATAAACAGGGTCTTGGACTGTCGTCTGAGTAAAGGGACTAAGAAAGCAGACAGGAATTCGAAAGTTGCCTGGGACATGAGAAAAAGATGGGTAAGAGAGATGAAGAATTAAAGAAATCATGCTAGGAAGAAGGTTGGGTGACCCTCGATGCCTGGGATGAAGATTTTAGATTTTATTTAAAGAGGAAGTGAACACACACAGACTAGCAAGATGGAAAGTTCCTTCCCACTGGTTATAAATCTCTTTGAAGGCAGAAAATTTGAAGGATATAGCCACAAAACTATCATCTTGATCATCACCATCACTGTTATTATCATCTCAACTAATATTCTTGAATGTTTTCCATATGCCAGGGGAAGAGTCAAGCCTTCCTATGCATTCTCTCATGCAGTCCTCATCACGATCCAGTGAAGCACGCACTACTATTATCCTCATTTTAATGATAAGAAAATAGGCACTTAAGTAAGCAGCACTTACTTCACTCAAAGGGCACAAAATCAATGAGGAGGAGACCCGGAATGAGTATGTTGCTTCAAGGAAGGGGTATTCAAAGAACATTGAGGTAAAAACCCATTACACAAATCATATCACTAATTCTTCCAGTATTCCTAAAACCAAAGTTATTTTATCTATCTGAAATCTGAAACAGAGGGGAAAAAAGTGTTCCCAGGCAAAGACACAATTAGTAGTAGAGCCAGGCAATGGCTAACTCTTCTCTTCTGGGTGTTTTTCTTACAACACAGATCTTGTTACTGCCCAGTAAATGAGGAGTGAAGACACACATTTTGCTTTCAAGCCTTCAAGGAGCTGTAATAAAGACTTGGCATGTATGATGTGAAAAGTGTTGTAGTCTGATCTTTACCAATACAGGGGGACTTCTGGTTCTTTTTTTTTTTTCTTTCTCTTTTTTAACCCAACATAGAACAATTCTATTATTCTTAATAAGGACAGAGGTCTTTCTTTCCTTTTTTTTTTTTTTTTTTCAAGATTTTACTTACCTTTTGAGAGAGATAGAACACGAGCAGGGGCAGGCGCAGAGGGAGAAGCAACTCCCTGCTGAGCAGAGAGCCCGACGTGGGACTCGACCCCAGGACCCTGAGATCATGACCTGAGCCAAAGGCAGATGCTTGACTGACTGAGCCACCCAGGCGCCCCAGGACACAGATCCTTCTGATGTTCTCTTTTATGTTATCCTATGGTCTTTGCCATGAGTGAAAATGTATTTCTCCCTCCTACATCCTCTCTCACATCCTTACTTGCAATGCACTTGAATTTTACCTGATAGCCCCTTTATCTTTCCATTTTTCTGGAGTCTATCATTCCCTAATTCTGTAAATTTCTTATATATCAAACCCAAGCCCCATGGTTGATCACATAAGCACATTTCACCAAGTCTATAACTGTATTATGCCCAGGCTTTGCCAACTGTCTGCATGGTACACTTATCTTCTAGATCAGTAGGACTATTTGTCTTTTTACTCTTACAGTGGAATGGCCAAACCCCTAGATTAAAGAACAAAACTCAATGGATGAAGCCACGAATTCATGATCTCTAATCCTAACTGACCATGTGGTGCCATGCTTTTTTGTCCTTGACACTTGGTTTAACTCTCCTCCACTCTGTTACAATTCCAAAATGACAACACTCCTCTCCAGTCCTCAATCTCCATTTGATCTTGGAAGTTTGCTTGCATGATATTTCATCAAGGAGATTGAGGCCATGAAAGGACAAGCTGCATCAATTCAGCCATCAACGCTTCCTCTTTACTGACTGTTTGTCTGAGGTGTTTTTCTTTCTGTACAAGATCAGAGCTTCCATCTTGACTCTTCGTTTGATTCCATTCTGCTTCCTTTGGACTTTCGTTCCATGAGATATGCCTTCTCCCTCCTGTAATTTTTTCTAATTATTATTTTTATTTATTTTTTAAAGATTTTTAAAAATAATCTCTACACCCAGTGTGGAGCTCGAACTCCCAACCCTGAGATCAGGAGCTATATGCTCCACACACTGAGCCAACCAGGCACCCCTGTTATTTTTTTTTATTATTATTATTTTAATCAAATGTTTTTTTAGAGTAATTTTAGATCTACAGAAAAATTATGAAGATAGTAGAGAGACTTCCCATATACCCTATACCATGTTACTTTTATCATTAATATCTTATTTTAGTATATGGTACATTTATCACATTTAATGAAGCAATATTAATACATTGTCATTCATTAAAATCTATAGTTCAGATTGTGTTCCACAGTCCCATCCAAGATATCACATAATGTTTTGTTATCATTTTTGCATAACTTCCTCTGGTTGTGACAGTATCTCCAGCTTCCTCATCATGGTGGGAGTTTTATTTTTAGCACTGTTTTATATTCTAACACTATGAGATGTTCCAGGCTCATCTTGTGTGTTTCATGTCCCAGTCCTCGCATCAGTCATTTATCCAACAAGCCCTTGTTACCTATACTGGAAAATGGAATTAGAAACCCAGAATTAGGCACTAGGTCTCCTCGTTGTTACTGCAGTGTCATTACCTCTAGGCCCTCTGAGCTATCAGAGCAAGGAAATATATGCATCTATGCCAATCTGTGTATATGCACATGTCTTCTATACATATGCAGTTTTTTCTATATATAATATCTGTATCTATACTAAGCTAAGCATATGTTCATACTCATGTCCATAATTCTAATCCATCATCATTCTAGACTTCTTCCCTTGCTAATTTGTAATGTTCCACTCCAACAATAAGAAATTTGGCTTCCAACACATACCATCCCTCTACTTGATTGTTCAGTTGCAGTATACGTATACAGTAGTTTCAGAATTGTTGATCCACTGGGAAAGAAATTTATCAACTAGAGTACAGTCCTTATGTACAGTTCCTTTGCCTTAACTTTTTACAGACTCCACTCATTCCCAAAGTTACTTAGGTCAGTACCTTCTCCTCTCCCTCTTCAGAGATATTTTTTCATGTTTCTTTTTTATTTGTTTCGTACATTTCTAATATGGTTAGAGTCATCATGACATTCCACATTTTATCCTGAAATCTCCTGGCCTTTTGAATGATTTTTTAAACTAGTGTGCATTACAGTTCTCTCTTTTTGTGGTAAAATTCTGTAAGTTTTGACAAATACATTGTCATGTGTTGGCCATTTCAATATCACACAAAATAGTTTCAGCACTTTAAAATATCTCCTGTGCTTCACCTGTTCAACCCACCTACCCAAGAACCCCTGGAAACTAGTCATCTGTATCATCTTTACTGTTTTGCCTTTTCCAGGGTATCGTATAAATAGTGTTACACAGCGTTTTCAGACTGGTTTCTTTTACTTAGCAATATACATTTGCAATTCATCCAATATTTGCAGTTTGTTTATATAACCATATATTAAAGGATATTTTGGTTGCTTCTAATTTTGAGCAATTATAATTGAAGCTGCTATAAACATTTGCAGGCATGCTTTTGTGTGGACATAGGTTTTCAAATCAGTTGGTTAAATACTTAGGGGCAGGACTGCTGGATAAGACAATATTTAGCTTTGTTAAAAATTGTCAGACTCTCTTTCAACATGGTTCTACCCCTTTGCATTCCCACAAGCAGTGAATGAAACTTTCTTTTCCTCTGTATCCTTGCCAGCAATTGGTATTGACATTGTGGCAAGAGGGGTAAAGAGTTAGCTCTTCTAATAGGGGTATAATGGGGTCTTTCTCAATGGCAAGTGATGTCATTTCTCAAATGAATTTCTCAAATGGCAAATGATGGTAAGTATCATTTCATATGCTTATTTACTGTCTGTATATCTTTTTTGGTGAGGTATTATCTGTTCACATCTTTTTTGTTTGTTTTTCAGTTGAGTTTTATAAGTTCTTTGTTTATTTTGGATACAAGTCCTTCATCAGATATGAGTTTTCCAGAAGTTTTTAATTTAAAAGTCTAATTTACCAATTTTTTTCTTTCATGGATTGTACTTTTTATATCATATATTGAAAACTCATCATCAAACCCAAGATCACATAGATTTTCTTCCAGGATTTCATCTACAAGTTTTATAGTTTTGCATTTTACATATAAATCTGTGATATATTTTTATTTAAGTTTTGAAGAGTGCAAGGTCTGTATCTAGGTTCCTTTATTTATATATGGACACCTAATTGTTCTAGCACCATTTGCTGAAAATACCATCCTTTCTCTAGGGAATTTTTTTTGCTCCATTGTCAAAGATTATTTGACAATGTTTGCGTAGTTATTTATGGGCTCTCCATTGATCTATGTGTCTATTCTTTCACCAGTACCAAACTTTCTTGATTAATGTTGGTTTATAGTAAGTCTTGAAGTTGGGTAATGTGAGTCCTCCAACTTTAATTTCCTTCAGATTGTGTTGGCTATTCTGGGCTTTTTGCCTCTTGATATAAACTCAAGAGTCAGCTTGTTGATATCTAAATAGGTTGCTAGTATTTTTATTGGAATTGCATTGAATACATAGATCAAATTGGGAAGAATTAACATCTTAACAATATTGAGTCTTCCAACTCATGAATGTGGAATATCTTACCATTTATCTGGACCTTTCTCACTCTTGTCATCTGTGTTTTGTAGTTTCTTCATACAGATCTTGTGCGTATTTTCTTAGATTTATACCAAAATATTCCATTCTTTTAGTGCTATTATAAATAGTATATTTTAAAATCCCAATTGTTTATTGCATAGATAATCTTGCTATCTGTCAATTAAGATAGTTTTATTTCTTCCTTTCCATTTTGTATACACTTTATTGTTTTTCTTATTCCACTGGCTAGGGCTTCCAGTACAATGTTGTTTAGGAATGGTGAGAGAGAACATCCTTGCCTTTTTCTTTACCTTAGGGGGAAAGCATCTCACCATGAAGTAGTATCTTAGCTACAGGTTTTTGGTAGATGTCTTTTTCAAGCTGAGAAAGTTTCACTTTATTTCTAGTTTGCTGAGAGTTTATAATCAATAATATGTATTGGATTTTGTCAAATACTTTTTTAGCAGCAGTTGATGTAATCATATGAGTTTTCCTCTTTAGCCTGTTGATATGGTAGATTACATTGATTGATGTTCAAATGTTGAACCAATCTTGACTATCTGGAATAAATTCTAAGTGATCACAGTATATAATTTTTTTACATTATTGGATTCAACTTGCTAATATTTTATTAAGGGTTTCCATCTATGCTCATGAAAGATATTAGTCTATCCTATCTTCTTGGTTAGCTTGGCTGGAGGTATATCAGGGGTTTATCAGAATTTTTTTAAAAATCATATTTAAAAAATCTTTTCAAAGAATCAATTTCTGGTTTCTTTGTTTTTTTTATTATTTTTCTGTTTTCAATTTCATTTAGTTCTTCTCTAATTTTATTATATCCTTTCTTCTCCTTGCTTTCAGCCTAAATGGCTCTTCTTCTTCTAGTTTTCTCAGGTAAGAGTTAAGTTTATTGATTTTTTAAGTCTTTCTTCTTTTCTAATGCCTAAGTCTCCCTCTAAGCACTGCTATCACTGCTGCATTCACAAATTTTGCTGTTTTGTATTCATTTTTATTTAGTTAAAAATATTTTTAAATTTCTCTTGAGACTACTTCTTTTATGGGTTATTTAGAAGCATGCTTTTTAAAATTTTTAGATATTTAGGGGTTTCTATATACCTTTCTGTTATTAATTTCTAGTTTAATTCCATTGTAGTATGAAAACATACTTTGTATAATCTTGCATTTTATTAATGTCATTAAGGAGTACTATGCCCCAGAATATGGTCTATCTAGGTGAATGATCCCATGTGAGCTAGAGAAGACTGTGTTTTCTGCTGTTTTGGATGGAGGCATATAAATATCAATTAGATCAAGTGATTGATCATCTACATTCTTCCCAATTTTTCTGCCTGTTTGATCTGTAAGTTATTGAAGGAGGAGAGTTGGAGTTCTCCAGCTATTAGAGTAGTTTGTCTATTTCTTCTAGTAGTTCTTGGTTGGCGTGTTCAGGTTTAAGATGCTATGTCTTCTTGGAAAATTGACACCTTAATTACTAAGTAATCTCCTTCTTTATCCCTGATCATCTGCAATCTGCTTTGTTGGCAATTAACATAGCTACTCCAGCTTCCTTTTGATTGGTGTTGGCCTGGTATATCTTTCTCCTTGCCTTTACATTTAACCTAAGTCTTTTTTAATTTAAAGTCAGTGAGTCTTGATTGTTTTTTTTAATTTACTCTGGAAATCTTTGTCTTGTAATTGGTATATTTAGACCATTCACATTTAAAGTGATTATTAATACAGTTGGATTAATAACTTATCATGTTCATATCTGTTTTCTACATGTTGTATTTGTTCTCCCCCCCTCGGTCTTCCCTGGTTTAATTGAGCATTTTATATGACTCCATCATATCTCCTTTCTTATGATATCAAATAAACTTCTTGAAAGAATTTAGTGATTGCTCTAGAGTTTACAATTCAGCATTTTATCTAATCAAAGTCCACCTTCAAATAACACTACACTATTTCATGTGTAGAGACAGTGACTTGTCATAGACTCTTTCTTCCAATTTCCCATTCCTATTCCTTTCAACAGCGGTTTCCTTTATCCATGTGCTATAATCGCACAATACCTTGTTACTATTATAACCTTAAGTAATTATCTTTCAGTTCAATTAAGAATAAGAGATGATTTTTTATTTTGCATTTACTTATCCTTTCTCTCTGCTCTTCTTTTCATCTAGATCCAAGTTGCTTACCTAAATTATTTCCTTTTGCCCAAAGAACTTGACTTTGTGTTCAGTGTTATATCTCAACAGAGCCTATTAGAGGACCTGGCATTTTGCTAGCGCTCAATAATTATTTTGTAACAGCTGCACAAATCTGTTAGGTGAGAAAAATGTGTCATCACATGATGTTATTATCTATTTACAACTATCATTATCTCTCTACATCCAACAGACTCGAATTTCCACAAAATAAGACCATATATCTGTATATCTAATTCACAATATCAGGTACAGTGTCTGACACAACTCAATAAGTATCTGTTGAACTAAATTATTGCTGCAATAGGAATATTAATATTATACATGCAAACGACCTTCTAATTATTACTTTGTGCACTGTAACTATTACATTAATATATCATTAATATCATTTTAATTTGCTGAATGGCCCTCATGGAAAATAAGAGTTTGGGGTATTTGCCTCTAGTTGGGGGCTTCAACTGGAAGCTAAGAGTAAGCATGACTAGTAATAATTCTTTACATTTGCCTATTATTTGTAATTTTGTGAATGGTTCAGCACACATGGTCCCATTAAGATCCCACAAAAGCCATTTGCTTTTTCTCTCTCACACAAGTATGTTTTATTAGATGATTTACTTCTTTTCCTCTATAAATTTCAGACTTTATTGCCACATGGAAAAAAAAATGAGAAATAAGTTGAGCCTATGCCGAAGCCTCATGATTTCATAGCACCTAGGGAACCCTTATTACAATAAGGGGCCACTATTAGCCCCACATAACCATCCCTCCAAACATTAGAAATGATATTAATAATTAAAGCTATCACTTAAAATATTTAAATTAAAAATTACAACTGAATTGCAAAAATCTTGATTAAAAAATTGTTACCTGTTGCATGAGAATGTTGCATGAGATTTGATATTCCCTGCAGGGTTTATCTGTCTCTTGGTTCTCTATGGAGTAAAAAGCATCATCCGTGAACAAATTTAATAATCCATGATTTAAATAAGTACCTACAAAGCTAGAATTAATATATATTTTAATATATTTATTTACATATATTTATTTTATATTTATACATTTTATTACATTTAGTATATTTTATATAATAATATATATTGTAGCAATTTCTAAATAATCACCATGACCTAGAAATAATAATGACCCTTTTAAGTTCCTCAAGAAAGTTTATCTTCCTCAAAATGAACAATTGGTACTAAAGGACACCGTGTTTTTGTTTTTGTTGTTTTCTAATCTAGTAACTTAGGTGTCATTGTAAGTCCAAAGCTTCTTGAAGGTTGAAGATAGTGCTTCTTTGGTTGGCAGGGTCATCCCTGGTGGTATCCTAGATCCAGCCAAACTTAGGCTGAATTAATCATCTTCTTTCTGAAATACAAACAAGCAAGGAGATTTTTACTTTGTTATAGCCATGAAGCATATTAATGATGCTTCAGTATTGAAAATAGTGAACACTAATGATAACAGTCAAGAGTAACCCACAAATTAAAGGGAGATTTCAAAAGGTAACTAATCCTATGGTCAATATCCTTCTAATACTAACTAGAAGAAGGAGAAAAAAAAAAATCTTGAGTAAACCCAAGAGATGATTGCAAATGAGGAGATTCTATACTCAAGACTAGAAAGTTAAAAACAGAAAAATTGCAGATGGATCTTGAGAGTTTAAGATGTAAAAGAAAATCAAATGAATGAGATTTAATTTAGATAGACAAAATGCCTTTATTTAAGAAGAATAATGCCAACGGGACTTATAAATCAAGTGAATACCAATTAGAAGCCAAAATAGAAGAGAAAAACCACAGCAAAGTAGGGTTTTAATGTCAAAGGATATAACTAAAGATTTATAATTTGGAAAAATTCCACTTTTTTTGAATAACAGAGTAGACAGTTTTTGAAACAGGTTTTTATTCCTCATGTAAAAGGTAAAACATTAACATTTGAAAGGAGTACACTAACCGACTGTACTCACTCAGGACCCAGAATAATTCAGTTTAGTTCAATAAATATGCATTAAGGGTTATTGAGTGCCAGGCATTGGGTTAGACACCAGGGGTTAAAGATTAATAAAATATGATCACTACCCTTGATGACTTTAGAGTCTAGTTAGGAAAACGGAAAGATAATCAGATAATCCCAATAGATTATTATGAATATTAATTATATTACATACACTAAGTGATAATCAGAGTTCAGAGGATGTAACAAAGATGGGGCAACAGTGATTATAAAAGTTAGGTTGCTTCACCTGGATCAAATAAACCTCCTTAACATTTTCAAGGCTCCTCTTAATTCCAGGTTTTATGAAACAAAGATTGTTGAGAAGGGCTATGAATAAACAGCAAGCAAAAAACTATAAATGAAATGTAAACAAAGGCTAACCACTGAGACATTGTAACTCGGAACAGACAACAAACTTCACAAATTGTTTTCTCTTGTGTTAGTACAAAGTCTGTTTTAAATTGCTAGTCACATAGAGGTAGGAAAGAGCAAATGGAGGAAATTCCTGAATTGCTTCCTTTAAGTGTGAAGTTAGGACTTCTGCATGTGACTAAGATGAAATAATTAAGACTACACTTACCGCCAACTGAGAACAACTTAAAAATGGAACGAATGAGAAGAAGATAGCAAGAGGGGAAGAATGAAGGAGGGGAAGTCGGAGGGGCAGATGAACCATGAGAGACTATGGATTCTGAAAAACAAACTGAGGGTTCTAGAGGGGAGGGGGTGGGGGGATGGTTTAGCCTGGTGATGGGTATTAAAGAGGGCACATTCTGCATGGAACACTGGGTGTTTTATGCAAACAATGAATCACGGAACACTACATCAAAAACTAATGATGTAATGTATGGTGATTAACATAATATAAAAAAAAACTACTTAATAAAAAAAAAAAAACCTAGTGGGGTTCCTAGGTTTCTAGAGGTGAAACTCACAAAAGTGAGGGTCCACCCCCCAACAAGCCTAAAGGCTTTCTCACTCTCAAGCTAATAGACAGCATCTAGTAGTTTGTCAAAATCATCATTTAATTGCTCCTATCATTATATGGCTACAGGTGCTTCTGCTACCAATATACAGATCTCCACTAGGATGCTCTGGATTCACCTGACACTCCAGATTTCTACAAGGCAGTTTGTCCAGAGACCTCAGTTCTCTGCTGGGTCCAAGAAGCATCCTTGATTTTCAGTTTATTCAGCTTTGTCTTGTGTTAAGTATGGGAGGGACACTCCCGATCTCTCTAATTATCAGAGCTGATACCAGAAGTCAGAAATTAACGTATTAAAAATAAAATTTATAAAATAATAAAAGATATGAAATATTTGGGGATAAACTTGACAATTTATAACATATACTAAAAACAATAAAACATTGCTGTATAAAATTAAAGAACCCTAAAATATTAAAAGAGATATATCATATTCAGATGCCAGGAGATGCAATATTGTTTAGATTTCACTTCTCAACAAATTGATCCATAAATTCAATGCAATTACAATAAAAAAACCCAGGAGTGTTTCTTTTTCAATAGAAATTGACAAGCTAATTTTAAAATTCATAAGGTAATGCTCATAACTTAGAATAGCCAAGACAACTTCGAAAATGAATGAAGTTGGAGGAATACTACTACTTAATTTCAAAACGTATTTCAAAGCTACAGTAATCAAGATATTGTGTTACTGGTATCAAGACAGACTGTGAGATCAGGGAACAGAATATGAGGTATGGCACAGAGCCCAGAAATAGACCCATATGTATTGGGACAACTGTTTTTTGACAACTATGTAAAGGCAATTCAGTGAGGAAAGAATAGTCTCTCAATAAAAGTTTTGGAATCATTGAATATCTTTGTGCAAAATAAAACAAACAAAAACACTTTAATCTATACTCTGAGCCATATGGGAAAATTAACTCAAAATGGATCATAGATCTAAATTTAAAACCGAAAACTAAAAACCTCTAGGAGACAATATTTGTGACATTAAGTTAAGCAAAGGTATCTTAGATAAGACACAAAAACCTTAACTATTTTTGGATTTAGTTAGGAAAATTATCCTTGAACTTAGTGCCATCTGGAAAACTCCTTTTAAAATACCTTGTGAAGAACATATTAATACACTATATATGGTTACAAAGGAAAACAAAAGTAATCACTTGTTTCAAATACTTCATAACTTATAAAAAGGCCATACATGTATGTAAACACAAACTCTCAAACACAAACAAGCATAGCTCACAGAAAGATGCACTATCAACTAGCTCAGATGGCCATTGTAAAACAGACTTGCATGATTTCGATATAACATACAAATAATTGATTTTTTGTTTTACTTTTTATTTGAATGCTGTAACATTCAGAAAAAGAGAGAGAGCAACACAGAGTAGCTCCTTTGCCTTAGGTGATATTCATATTTTTTTAGAAGTATGATGTGCTGGTCTTTTGATTTGTCAACTGACTATATGCTATGGTATTCTAGTTAATAAATCAAACATTAATCTGGGTGTTGCTGTGAAAATATTTTATAACTGTAATTGATGTTTATTGATTTTAAGTGAGGCAGATTATTTTAAATAAACTGGGTGGGCCTGAATAAATCAGTTGAAAGCCATAAGAGTTATATTGAAGTTTCCCTGAGGAAGAATAAATTTCACTTGTGGATCTCAGCTTCAGCCCATACCTGGGTTCCAGCTCATCCTTCCTGACTACCTGCACTATGGGTTTCGGACTTACCTAGCCAACCCCTGCAAGAGCATAAACCAATTCCTTGCAATAATTTTTTGAAGAAGAAGAAAAAACATGCTTTTTTGTATTGTGGTAAAGGATATATAATATAAAATACCATTTTAACTCTTTTTAGTATACAATTCAGTGGCATCAAGCACATTCACAATGTTGTGTAACCATCACCACCATCCCTCTCCAGAACTTTCCTCATGTCAAACAGAAACTTTGTCTCTGTAACCACTAACTCCCCACTAACCACCCTCCTCCCCACCCCTGCTAACCTCTGTTCTGCATTCTTCTCTATGAAGTTTGGCTATTCTATGTATCACATATAAGTGTAATCATGCAGTATTTGTCCTTTGGTGTCTGGCTTATTTCACTTAGCATAATGTGATAAATCCCTTAATATGTATCGCCTACTGGTTTCACTTCTCAGGTAGAACCCTAACTGATACATATAGAATACTCATAAATAGACTAATTTGTTCAAGACACAGCTTTCCCTGACCGCCCAGCCCATAACACTGTTTCTAGACAGAATCAGTGGCTCCCTCTTTGCCTCTCCATATTCCTTATACATATTCTTCTAATAGTAGTGATTGATTTGTATATTTCTCTTCCCCATTTGATTGTGAGCTTTTTAATCTTATTCATCCTTACTCTTCCAGCACCTAACAAATTCTTACTGAAAATTAGTTAATTAACTAATACAAATTTTTATATTAAGTGAGTGACTCACATCAATATCGTCTCTCTCACAGGGGAATTTGACTTTTACTTTTCGCAAAGACTTGTCTTTGTGTACAGCCTCCAAGATAATTGTTTGTTTCTATTTGGGACAATCATAGTCTCAGTTTAAAAAGATCACTCAGAATTCAAATCATCTATGCTACTTGGCTACAGTTACTTAGCAATTCTGAGCCGAAGCACACAGTGTTCTCAAACACCTGTGTTAGCATTCACTCCAAATATACACACAACCCCACACATTGCCAAGGACTTGCTACAACATAAATTCTAGAACATTCCTGTACTGATTCCAGGTCTCTATGTAATTCTTACTTTGTTAATGGTAAATTTTGCCTTTGAACTTTGCCACAACAACTCCATCTGAAGTCTTCAAAAATATTTAGAAAGGAGTTTGGGAAAATGGAATAGCCCAGAGGCATTTTGTACCACCAAATAAACATGCTTCTTTTTGGACTTTTTATTTAATATTCGAAAGATGGCAAATAAGACATTCCATGGAGCCACAACACAGGAACTAAACAGCAGCTTCACTTGCTGGATCTGTGACTGCCCATCAGGAAATATTTGTGCTCCTTAGTCCAGCCACAGTTGAAATATTCCAGCTTGTTTATTGATTGAAACTAGAAAACCTTTGACACAGGGCCTAGACAATCTTACTTATCAGGTTAATGTCTAGAGGAAACTAGGAGGAAATTATATTTGTAATTAATTTGCCTTTCTATTCCTCTTCTTAAGAACAAATAATGAAGAAAATCTAAGTCTTTACTGCATGGCCTAATGGCATTGCAAAGAAAAACAACAGCAATAGAAACCTTATATACTTTATTTCCATTTCTCTTTTGCTCAGACACAATTCTTCCCACATGCGTTTGTGTGTACGTGTGTGTGTGTGTGTGATTGCTGGGGTTTTACTGAATTGAGACACTTTTACAAAGTCTCTGAAGTGAATGGTCACAGGGAAATCAATAGGAATTTTTTACGTTGTATTTCAAAAAATAAAAATCCAGCAGAGTATATTTCTTGCAGAGCTTAGCTAAGAAAAGTTGGTCAGATCTCCCCTTGTAATCAATGTCACATGTGAAAATCTCTACATTACTGTAACTGCCCTACCAGCTCTTAACAGGAAAAATATCCAGAGTCATAAGCACTGAGTATCTCAAAAGGACGTCCACAAAGATTGCACTACCTTTTATAATTAAATTTTGTCCCATTGCCACTCAAAATAAGTCACAATTTTATTTATTTGAACTCATTCTAACTCACCATTAAAAAATGATGCCATTTTCATTTGTTCCTTTCATAGTAATGACAGTTGTCCTATGGAGACTCGTCTGGTTTCTATCCTTTCTCTCTCTCTCTCTCTTTTTTTTTTTTTTTTTTTTGGTCTATAAAAATCTACAAATAACTCACGTTTACATTTTGGGGTTTTTTTGGTTGTTGATTTTTGGGGGATTTTTTTGGTATCACAATAGGGATTTATTTTTGTTGACATCAGGAAAAGACTCATAGATATCTACAGTCTAAAGTTGATGATGTTTTAAATGACCAAGTCCTTATTCTCCTGAGTGCTGTATAATTCTTATGATTTCCAGAGAGGCTAATTGTGCATCCTGAATGTCCTAACATTTATGTTCTGATTTATGAAGTAGAGATGTAAAATTATGTTTTTACTTTAAAGGGTGTGCATTGATAGCTTGTCAATGTTTGAACCGAGAAAACGTAGAACCCTCCAGTTACCACATCCACCAACCCACCAAGAAGCCAGGACAATTTGGCCTCATTGTGCCATTAGTTGACAGAGCCATTATGTTCATTGGTGAACTGAAGAAAGGGACTGGTAAGATCTCCGTCCTCCGGGACCTTATCAGTTCAAGTCAGAAAGCCATATATCAAAAGTGGAGGATGCCTTCAAATACTTCATTATCAAAGAATGACTTTGGAACACAGAGTAAATTGACTTGCTACCGAATTCCTATCTGTAACCTTCTATTTAAATAGGTCTCACTGTGATAACAGTGACAACAAATATCAACAATTTGCCCTTTCTGATGTAATTTCTTTTTATTTTTTATTTTTCTCTTCTCCGATCTTTCTCCCCTTTGCCCAGGCATTTCTGTAGCGCGCGCGCGCATGCGCGACACACACACACACACACACACACACACACACACACACACCTTTTTTAGCCCTTTCTCCCATAGTCATTGTGATAAACACATACGAAGTATCTCCACTGGACGTAACACTTTACTGAACACTACAAATACATAACTGAAAATAGAGAGGATTTCACCCTTGACTCCTAAAAAGTTGGCTCATTATTAAAGATTCCAGATAAAAATCACTAATAGGAGCTGAAGCAACAGTATGTATTCCTAGCACCGATCAACCTCATGCCAGCATGCCTGGTGGTCAAAGCACCATGATGGAAAAATAATAGTAGGAACTCAGTGGGGAGAAAGTCCCCTCTACTTGATAATCTGTTATCCTCCTTCACTCTTATATAATAGGCATTGAACTCGATCCTGTAAACATGCCAAGAAGAAAAGCCCTCAACAAGCTTACCAACCCATTGTTTCACGTTAATTTGTCCTAAATTTCCAGTTGATTGATAAATCCTTGCTGACTAGATATCACAGCAAGTATTTCTGTAGACCAGTGACTAACAAGGTACTGAACACATAGAAGGTGTACAAAATGCTACACTGAATGAAATTTGAATAACCGTACCCTCTTCCAATCATTTCACTTGTCATAAATTTGACACAGTCCTTTCTACGTGAAAACGTGTGCGTGCACGCATAGCAACATACACATGTCCACAGACACGTTTAAAAAAATAAATTGCTAGTATTTGAAAAAGGTAAGGAGATTGGGTATTTATAATGTGGATCATATATAATTTAGTTGGAGAAGACCCCACTGAAAAGGTGTGAGCAATAGTTTAAAATGATGGATAGACCACAGTCTTCTAGAGAGGATGAGGGAAACGGTTCCAGGTACTTCTTCTTCATTTCCTTCTTTATCAGTGGAGTTTTTCAATCAACCTAATCTGGCAGAACATTTCTCCTAGGCTACTGAGATATATTTGCCGGAAACAACTTTTCCCTCACTTAAAGAAATAGGTTTAACTCTTTCATTCCTAACATTCTGTAATGCAGGGGTGAAAGTGAGTTTTCCATAAGGTATTTAAAGGAGGAAAGAGAGATGAATCTGTGTGGAAAATTCGATGAAGGAGTGGAAAATTGCATCTGCCATATAAGTCCTACTACATATAGATATATTCCTCCATGAAAAACTGGAAATTTCATTTAAAAATGGTACCTGCAAAGTCAGCAGCAATTTTTAACAATGTCTTTCCAGCTGCTGACATCATATTTTTTTACTCCAATAATAAGGGATAATTTGGACCCATTCTCCTTTTCATTTAATGCTATTCCTCTCCTTACTGCATTTCCCCCACTTCTCTTCCCACACAAGAGGTGACTGCATTACTTGTGGAATATGATGAATCACTTCAACGAGAAATACGTGGCATCTGGTGAAGGCCCTTTCTAGCATATAAATTAAGCTTGAATGACAGCTTGGTCAAAAATTGCCTTTGAAAGTGGTCCCTGTGTGGCAGGTACAATCAAGTATTATCATTGTATCGGCAGGAGCCTTTTCCACTCTGGCTGACGTCTCTAACCTTTATTAGAGAGAAGTGGGTCACTCCTCTGCCCCCTGAAAATAATTGATGGGATGAAAAGAGAGATCTGGGTGAGGAAAAGGGAGAGGTGTATTTAGCAACTAGGCAGGAGGGAGGAATACTCAGAAAAAGGAGTACTGGTAACAGTAAATGATTCTGCAACAAATACACGGCTGGGAAATCCTAACCCAGGAAAGAAGCAAAATAAGGTGTAGCCACTCCATCTTTTGAGACAAATATGGCAAATATGTTTCCCAATTAAAAAAAAATCCCACGGTGGAAGGAAGAGATACTAGACTAAAGGTACTTTGCGTCTCTAATTTGTGTGATTTTTTTTTTTTCTGAGTTGGAAGGTTTCTTTTTTTCCTTCAATTTCTATCTCATGGAAAAGGTAGAGTCTAAATTCTCAAGATTTCACTTTTGGAAATATCTTCACTTGGTTTCCTTTATGATTTTTACACATTTGTTGGTGGCAGGGATAATGACCCCTCCGTCAGGAAATTGAATGTGTTTCATGGAGAAGCCAGCAATGGAACAAAACATCAAACAAGGGAAGATTCTCCAACATTCCACATGATGGCAGAAGATCTTTTCCTTATTAAGTAGTCAAAGCTTACAATTTTGTATTATTCTATTAAATATAGCAAGATAAGCGATCTCTCATATTCTCTAAGCCATTTGGGGATAATTTGTTCTCAGGACGAACCAGAAGGGATGATGTGTTTTCCTGTGTGAAAAACAAACAACCTGGGGGAAAAAAAAATACCAAAGCCATCTTCCTAAAGTTTTCCTAAATAATGTTGAGATTACAGAAAGTGTCTTTCAAAATCACATTTAAAATGGGATCTTCTCGACTACGTTCTCCAAATGTCAGGATCATTTTTGTCTGTTTATGTTGTTAATCACAGTAGACCCATCCTGTGAGCGCACTTACGTAACAGGCTGCTTTGAACAGTCTCCCTTGCAGACGGAGAGCTTCGGCGCTGTACCTTTTTTCAGAGACTCTTTCCCTGATTTACAGTTCTTGTCCACTCAGAGCCTCAGGAAAGCAGTGGGCCTCGTGCCCTCAAACTGGATTTCTGGGCAGAACTAATCCAACAATTCGGTCAGCCCTATAAGATAGTGATATGTCCTGTCTCACAGCGAAGATTTGGAACACATGGACTATAAAGTTGAATTTCTCTACAATTTATAAATAAGCTCCCCCCCAATAGGCCTTTGTCTTTGTAGTGACAATGAAAGTGGGTCAAAGAAAGGCACTACGGTTTCACCAACTCTCTACCTTCCTAAGCTTCTTAAATTCAAGTTGCTGTCTGCTCTAATGGAGGCAAGCAATATCTACTCTACAAGGTGCAGATCATTGCAAAAGTAATGTGCACATTGTGACTTACCTACCTAAGGATGATAGTCACAATATTTTAAATGAGCAAATCTTAGCTGGGTAATGATTTACACTAATGCCTTCATTTAGCTAGGGCAAGAAACCAGCCCAGGAAAATAATACCTTCCTGTTTTAATATTGCCTTCAGAGTGTTTACAATGTATTCATATGTCTACTATAGCATTCGATTTTCAAATATACCTTATATTATAGCTATTATAGTCATTTTACAAATTGTGTAACTGAGGATCAGACATGAAACTTTCCTAAGATTCTAGGGCTAGTGTATAAAGGGTAAGGAACTGAAATCAGAAATTCTGGCTCCTATGGAAGAGAATAAAAATCCCGACTGTTGATGGTAAGCTATCTAAATGATGATTTTAGTTTTCTAAGAACGTGTGGTCAAGTTTATCTTCAGGGGACCTCATACTGGGGATCAAGTACTCCGCAGTCAACTTGCTCCTTTGTGGCAATGCCCTCTCAGGAAGATAAAATCCACATTTTATCATCTGCCAGGATGATGGCAGGAACTCTACTGCCAGGAACATGGCAACCAGCAACCTTCCCCAAAGAATGGGTTCATCCTGAGTGTCCCTCTCTGGATGGCCATATTCTCCTTCTCTTTCTTAAGACTCTATAAGATGTTTATTCCCAGATTATGGTAATGGTAACATGAGTGTATGCCTATGTCCAAACTCACCAAATTTTATACATTAATTATGCACAGTTTTTATAGACCAATTATACCTCAATAAAGCTGGGGGGGAAGTCTTTGAAACTTTTAATTTTCCAATATTCTTATTAAAATAATAACTAGAAAATTATGAAAATATGGACACATTAAAACATTGAAAACAAATACCATACAAAGTTTGTGATATGAGACCAGTCAAAACACATAACTACAAGGAGAGTTGCTCTCTGCTAGCATCATAGAGATGTATCACTGAAATGTCAATCTCATTGTCAATCTTAGTGTTGATCTTATTGAAATGACATGAGAGCCTGAAACCAATCCCAGTGGGTCCTCCAGTAACAGCTCAGGGGCCCCAAATTACCGCAGAGGTGACCATTTCCAACACTTTAGTGTCAAAGACAATTGATGGCATGATCTTACCTTCAAAGCACGTGATAGATAAAAAGCTCTGAAAAAAACAATACCCGGTGACTACGTGAGAACAAAGCTACGAATACTTATTAAGTGACTATTTCCTAGTAGAAAACATCAGTTTATTTGGCTCAGCTACTATGTTGATCTACCTTAGCAATGTCTTAAGAAAGTACTAACATAATGAATTCTATGGTGGTAGCATGATTAATATTAATGTCAATAGATCTGAATAAAATTGAAATTTCAAAAAGAATACCTATCCTATGTGTTCCTAAAAGTGGTATAAATGCCAGGAGAGGATAATCCCACTGGCCGGCTTTGTATTTACATGTAAAAAGAGAAGTTTAGAATTCATAGAAGTAATTCAAACAAGCCATTGCTCCCCAAATACTTTTTGGTTTTGTTGACTGAATAAGTCCCTTCCTATGATGTTTCTTATATACTTTTCAAACCAGAGACTCTTTAAAGACCCTTCAATTAACAGTCCAACCAGGATTTTCTGTTGAGGAAATTATAACCAGAATCACTGAGACTTGCTCAGGGTCTTACAGAACATTAATGGCAGAGACGAGTTGGAGTTCAGTGGAAGGAAAGCTACATGTCTAATTCCACACTACCATGGTCTGTTTCCTAAGCCAGGATGCATCAGTATAAGATTCCCTTCTGGGGACATGTGGGTGGCTCTTGATCTCAGCTCAGGTCTTGATCTCAGGGTTGTGAGTTCAAGTCCCACAGGAGCCTACTTAAAAAAGCAAACAAACAGGGCGCCTGGGTGGCTCAGTTGTTAAGCGTCTGCCTTCGGCTCAGGTCATGATCCCAGGGTCCTGGGATCAAGCCCCGCGTCAGGCTCCCTGCTCAGCGGGAAGCCTGTTTCTCCCTCTCCCACTCCCCCTGCTTGTGTTCCCTCTCGTTGTCTCTCTCTCTGTCAAATAAATAAATAAAATCTTTAAAAAAAAAAAGCAAACAAACAAAGGATTCCTTTCTGATGGTGTCTTTGGGGTTTGATTTTAAGGATGATGTCATAATATTTTAAATAATTTTATTATGAGTTCGTTATCCATTTCCTTAATTAAAATCGGAGATTTATACTAACACCCTGATTAATTATAAAATGTTCCTTGTGCCAATCATCTTTCCCTTTGTCTCTCACACCATTCAAATGTTGCCTTGTCATATGAATTTATTATTAGGATACAAAGTGCATTTAGGGGCAACTCTACAGTCATGTGATAATTTAAATTGTGTGGTTTGGGACTTTTTTTTTTTTAAGCTCTGCTCCTTTTCTTTTAGGCCTGTTGGCCAAAACAGCATATTCCAGGTATTTTGGGGTTTGATGCATGTGCTTAATCACTGGTTCTGGCTTTTTAAAAATTCTTAAACAAATCTAATATTTTTAAATCCAGAATTTCCTAAGGAATAAAAAAAACACTTTTTACTTAATTTTAAGTAGTTTTTAAAACAGTGTTTTCTTTTTTTTTAATTTTATCTTATTATGTTATGTTAATCACCATACATTACATCATTAGTTTTTGATGTAGTGTTCCATGATTCATTGTTTGTGCATAACACCCAGTGCTCCATGCAGAACGTGCCCTCCTCAATACCCATCACCAGGCTAACCCATCCCCCCACTCCCCTCGCCTCTAAAACCCTCAGTTTGTTTCTCAGAGTCCATAGTCTCTCATGGTTCGATTCCGCCTCTGATTTCCCCCCCTTTCAATAGGATTTATTTCCCTTTCCAGAAGACTAGTAAATTTGAAATGGAATATGATTTACAAAACTTTTATGCTTCATTTTGTGGCTCTTTGCATAAAGCAGAGTACAATTGTATCTTTTTTGACAGTAGTCACCATTTTTTTTTTTTTTATCTTAAACTATGGTTACAAATTTGGGTTGATGTTTCATTGTACTCTCTCTGTTGGCACCTAGATCCTTTTAATGTAATTTAAGAGATACTGATTGACTGTAGGTACAGTGGATTAGAAAAGGAAAGGTAAGGAAGGGAAGGGAAGGGGAAAAATTTTAAGATATGGAATTTTGGTTTTAGGTGTACTTGGTATGTTGTCCCTAAAGGTATTCTATGCCAAATTTCTTACAAGAAATTTGTCAATATTTTGGTGTTTTATTTCAAGCTAAAAAAACCAGAAGCTTATTAATAACATCAATGGAAGAAGCAGCCTTTTTAAACAGCATTTTGAGAATATATTTTTCCATGCCATACATCTGAACAAAAATCTTGTGCATGATCAAAAAATTAATGATTTCCATAGACCCACAGGCTCTTGACCTGGAAGGGACCTTGAAACCATGCAGAACTCCTGTCTTTAATATCCATAGTAAAGAGAACACAACTAAAGAATCATGCATGTAAGTGGCTTTTACAGGCTCGTCAAATAACTTTCAATTCTGATTTGGTTTATATGAATAAAGAAGTGTTCATATCAACAAACTATTAATTTTAGTGAAAGTCAGTGTATATCTTCAACATGAAACAGGCATCTGATTTAACTCTCTTGATTTGCAGAACTGAAATATGATACGTTAAATGCATGTCCAAAATTATACGGAATAAAAAAAAAAAAAAAACAAGGTCTCTTGATTTCTATTTGGGTACTTTCCCCCTTACTCTATGTATAAATTTGAAATGGGGTTTATACAGGAGAAAAGGTGTCAATGTGGATAGATGTGGATGGGTTTGATGGTTTTTGAGTTCTGCGTCTCTGAATGTAGTGATTTCTTTATTTCTCCAGCATATATTGTGTACTCCATTCATGAACCACCCATTTTTTCCTTGGTTATCTTTTTATGGCTGTGTCCTGTCTTTCAAACTAGAATGTGAGTCTCTCTAAGCACAGGGTAATAAATCAACTTGAATTACCCCTACTGAGTGACATAGTACTTTGTACATAAAGATGCTTAAAATGAGTTTTATTGATTGAAAAGTTGATAAATAGTTGTTACATATGATACTGAATTTAGAATAAGATATTCAGTTCTCAAAATATTTAGATTTAGTACCCTTTAAAAATACTAAAATAACTATAAGGAATTAAATAGAAATCAAAAGTGATTTTGCTTAACAGTCATTTGCAAAAAAAACAAAAAATTCTCCCCTGTGGTTGAAATTAATAACCTGTATATTTCTAAGTATTTTGATTAACATTTGTCTACACTAGGAAACAATGGGTTGCATGAGAAAGTAGATGGTATAAAGTAATTGCTATCTAGAATTCTTAGAGAATAATCTTTCAATCTAAGGCTTTCCAAATAATAATTTACCCCTTGTAAGCAATATTTAAGAAAGTCAGTGGAATTAAAATATTTTGAAATGCATTATACATTGCTGGATATTATCAGAGGAATTCTAAGTGGAATTTACCATTCTCAATAAAAGGCCCAGTAATTATTTTTGTTATTTATTTATTTATTTATTTATTTTTTATTTCTCTTCCCTTGAACTAAGATGGCAGCTATCACTTGCCTCTGTCAGTGTAACTACCTTGGACATATATTCCCTCTCTTTAATGTCTTCACTCTAAGATGCAATTAGTCAGTCACATTTGTTAGAATTTTGTGTAAAGTGTGTAGAAATAGGTTCTGAAACATGAGGGCTTTCTTTTAAGTAGTAAATGAATTTTAAGTCCTGGACTTTGTGAATTGGGTTTGGCTACTTGTTGACAATTTTTAACTCAATTTACCATGCTGCTCTGTATTCCAGATATAAGGGGTTGAGGAATTACCAGCTTTTAGGGTAGCTGAACTATAACCATCTGACTCCCAGTGTCTTAACTTAAGGAAATTCTGCATGCCTGATAAAATATTTGTGTCTACTGTATTACAAAAGTCTTTATTTCATGATGTATTGCTGATGCTGGTTATATTAGTTAAGAGAGACTTACTAATGTTGACTCCTACTCCTTCCTGAGTGTGTCATCATGGGTCTTGGCTGATGGCCAGTGATGCCAACAGCTCACCAGCCTGGGTTGTGATCACCTTTACAAACCTGCCCCGACAGGGCTGTTCAGTCTCTGCTAACACACTTTTCTTCAGCTCTCCCAAACTGTCTGGACTCTCAATTCCCTTCAGCCAATAAGCCCTACCTCCTTATTTTACTACAGGTTGGTAGTACTATAACTGTCAGCTTGATCATTTCCCCAGTCTGGTCTTAAAATGGTCCGTCGGGAAAGGGCTGATAGAATGGGTTTCTTTCTTGTTTTTTTGGAGGATTTATACGTTTCTAGTCAATATACTATATATGGTACAAGGTATGGATGAAAGTTCACATTTTGTGCACCTGAATATTCAACTTTTCCAGCACCATTTATTGAGAGACTATCCTTTCTTCACTGAATTGACTTTACACCATCATCAGAAATCAATTGTCCCTATATGGGTGAATCTAATTCTTGGCTGTCTAGTCTGTCCCGTGACCTACCAGTCTGTCAAAATATCAGGCTCGTGATAGTCAGGTTTTAATGAATATAACAGTATCCCCCAAGCCAAAGCAATGATTCTGTTCTCACATAGGTAATCCCAATAAACTTGTTTTGAAGTGCTGCCTTTAATCACTGGCCCCAGGGTCTGGATTCTTAAAATCTGTTCATGTGTTGGGTGGTTAATACTGCTGACACTCAGGGCTCCCCTCAGAAAGCACCATGAATCTCTTTTGTCTTCAACTCTCCCTTAGAAGCAAGTCTAGAAACTTGTGTCAAGAGAAGCAAGTGTGGGGATTTGGGCTGCAGGTAAATGCTTATGTTCTTTTAATTCCTCCAAAGTTCAGCAAGAGGTAAAGATGGACATTCAAGTGGAGTTGAGGAACAGGAAGGAAATTTGGGGCAACATCCTTTAACATGTAAGAGACTAAATGTTAGAATCTCAAATGATGTTTAAAGTTGTGTCAGCTTTGGAAAATCATTCACAGTGAAGCTCTGAACACCATATTTTCTCAAGAAAAGCCAATTAGATTCCATACATAAAGTTTTTTTTAACAAATGCAACTTATTGCATATCTCTTAATTAAGGATTCACTAGCATGCATATTTAACAAGTCACTCTCAAATTTAGTTGGTTAAGGAATTATTAAATACAAAGAAAACCTAGAAAAATTATATTCAACCATAAATATAAACGCAAGGTATATGTAACAAATCATATACCAAAAATACATAGTCCCCTGCTCCACCCCAAATTCCAGCTCTTGTCTTCTATTTCTATTAAAGCATTTCTCTTAAAACTTTCCAATGTCTTGGGGAAAACACTGTACTTTGAATGGACCAAATAAAAATTGGCATGCAATATTAAATCAGACAACATTAGTAACATAAAGATCTTATGGAATAATACTCTACAATGAAAGCACTGAGGATCAAGATCATTAAGTGACTTGACAAAGGATACATATAGCTAATAAGCTGCTAGGACTGGTAGCCCCACTTCTGCACCAATGTTGTTGTCTTTCCAATTGAAGGCAATCAGTAATTGTTAGAAACCAATGTGTCAAAATGACCATACTTAATGCTTAGGATGGCAAAGACCTATGAAAATCTATCTCCACCCTTAATTAGTTTAGCAGGAGGAGATAAAAGGAAATATACACATAAATATAGACTATACATGCTAGGGCCATAAATTAAACTAAGTTCAATGAATGGGAGGAGAAGAAAAGGAAGAGAAAAAAGAAGGATAAGGGAGAAAATAAAAGCAAAATCTCTTCTGGTTGAGCCAACCAGTTAAAAACTCTTGGAAGGAGAGTCACTTGAGATAATCCTTGAAAGAGAGCACTTGAAAACTGAGGGTAGAGAAGGAAAAGGAATGAGTAAAACATTTCTACTGGAGGGAAAGACATATAAAGATGAGGAGGCAAGAAAGTCAAATAGCAAGGCACCCCTTTTCCCTCTGCCATACTGCCTCTACCACAAGAGTTGTGCCACCTGCAGGGTCACACTTCTGGGAAGACTCGTGTTGTTCCATCAAAAGGCTGCAGCTGATCTACGGCAGGAGGCGCTTCCTCAAGCCAACATCCTCACCTTGAGAGAGCGTCATCCTTGCTTGCACCATTCCATTGCAATCCATTTGTGACTGAGGGGAAAAAAAAATACAAACTTTGATTGCTGTGTTATCAGCATTCATGAGAAACAAGCTTCGTATACCATTCCAACACTTTTCTTTTTATACTTTTCTTTAAATAAAGGTGGAGAAAGCTTTTAGTAAAAGTAACCCAGATCCCAACCCTTATAACATTAACGTTATAGCCTGGCTACTTTCCAGCTTCTCCATGATAGAAGAAAAAGCACCCTCCAATTTAATAACTAAATTAATTTTTCCTCCCACAACGGCATGTGCAATTATTAAAGTCAGAAAGATCTTGGCAGCCTCTTGCACTGGTAAATAGAACGTTGCATTCCATCCTATGATTAATTAATGTTCCTGATTCAAGGAGATATGAAATCGCTTTACATTCCTTGTGTTATTGAATAACCTATCATGCATTATTGCTCAGGCACTTTTTACATCCATGCAGCTAAATCTCAAGTAATAAGCCACAAAGAGCCTAACTTTATGCTGAAGCATTGTGGGAGCTATGGAAAACAGAACTTGAGGATGTGCATGGAGGGGGAAGAGAAGAAAAGAGCCAGAGAGAAGAAAAGAGTCAGAGAGAAGAAAGGAAAAGAAGATGGAAGGAAGATTTGTATTAGCCAATCAGTCGTGTCAGAGAATGTGTTACCTCTTGCTTGCCTGTGGTTTGTCATCTTCTTTAGTGATTTTTTAATGACCAGTTTCCTTATTCACAAGTCAGGGATGATAAGAATAAACATACTAACAGTCAAGAAACCTGTCATCATTGGGAGTTATAAATGATTGGCCCCTTTATCAACTGTCAGGAAATGGTTTTCCTTGGGTTTCAAACCACATAAGTAGCTGTCCAAATTCAAGCGAGTATAAATGACACGCTTTGGAATATCCAAAGGGGAGATGTTATGGAACACTGTGTATTTTTCTCTCATTTGTAGCATATTCTGCAGCCAATAAGTAAAAGAGACATGTACTTTCTAACAAGTTGTCTCAGATATTGCAAAACAGACAACAAAGACAAATTTATGCCACAATTCCTACCCAGTTTTTTTTTCCCTTGAAGTTGAGTATTGAATTAATATAGTTACACATTCCCTCCCAAATCTCTTGCTCACAGGTAACTAACATAATAATCCATTCAAATAGAAAATTATCACATTTCCTGAGAAACCTATTCTCTACATCATTGAGTTGGGATTTCATCCCTTCAGACTACCTGTGGGACTTTAAGGGCATCAGGATGCTCACAGGCAGGGATGGGGTCCCCAGTGAAGAGCTCATCAGGTCCAGAAATTAACCTCATCCCGTCAACCTCTCCCTGAAGAAGGTCAGAAGAGAAAGAAATACAAGGAGAATGACAAATCATGCCACAAGCAGAAACTGAAAAAAAAAAATCCAGAAATTGCCAGGAAAGAGTAACCAACACGTGTAATGTTTAAGAAAGAAAATGCATCTGTCTTTTTTTAAACCAGTTTCCTAGTCTGTCTCCAATATAATATACATCAGAGAATCATTTTAAGTTTGCTTTTTTACCAAATAGAGATGCTTTCATACGGAAGGAAATACCCATATATAAGTACTATGACAGAAATAGACACTGACACTCTTGAATAATTCAGGAATCTGCTGAAAAGATTTTGAGAATTCTACTTTGACAAAACCTCAACATTTAGACCCTTAATGTTGCTTTCCAGTTAAACTCGTAGAGTACTGATGAGGATTATTGAATTGAGCTAAGGTAATTGGTAACAGTCATGGAAGGGAAAAATGATTCTGGGTAAAGAAAATGAGTGTCAGTGTTTCCCCTTCATTTCTTAGCTAAGTTATGCCTAGTGAAAGCACAGACTCTTGTAACCACATGGGCTTTACTGAAATATTATGTTTCTCAATCCTCAAGTACACTCGGCTTTCTCCTTCTAGTTCCTTGTGATCCCTACATATTTTGTTTGTCTTTCTCTCTAGGTACGGAGTGGAACCTGTGTCTCTACCTTCTGAAATCTCTAATGCATTTTTCTCACTCAGGGAGTTTTAATTAAATATACAAGTCAAAATATAAGCCAGAAATTAGCATGTATTTTCTACTATTTTTTAAAAATTTCCATGGATTTCCAAATGTCAATCAAAACTGGAAATTCTGACAGACTGTCTAGGGCTAGGTCAAGAATATGAGTTCTACTTTAAATTCAAACCCAGAATTGTGATGTGGCATGGGCAGATCTTTAAATGTTCTTGACTCACTCTCTCCCTACTAAAGAAAGTAGTTCTTACTTCACAGGAAAGCTGGAAAGGCAAACATGATGATAGATGAGATTTGTTTATTCCTTGGAGAGATAAGGTGTTGTCAAAATTCAAGGCATCCTTATTATCCATGCTCATGAAACTGTTATGATAGTAGAAAACATTATACTTAGATTTTTCTTCTATTGCCACCAAAAAGGCATTTAAACTGAGATTACAGACTGTCAAATAATTAAGACCTGAAATGTGGAAAGTAAATAAGTCTCAATCCAAATTTGTGATATCATCGGTTATTTTTCTCCTCTAGAAAAATGCCTTCAATTTTAAATAAACAACGTCGGTATTAATGAAGTGCATTGAATCATAATGTATCTTATTATGAGTCAAAAGGGGCTCTGAAAATAAAGTGTCATTACACAGAATCAGTCACATGATTCGTTTGAAAACTTGGGTTCGGATATAGTTCTCAGTCAACAGAAAAGTTCCATGTTCACTAAGAAAATAATAAAAAAAAATAAAAGCCCACCAAGGAAAATTCTGTCGGCTTTAGTATGCAGAAAGCACATGCAGGAAGTAGCTTCACCTGCCAGTTGTGATTAATTTGCTATTTCTTACAACGTCTCACTTTGATTATTAATGATAATGATTTGATTTATGAGTTCTGTTCACTGAATATTCTCAATTTCCAAAGATGTACTCTTTTGGAAAAAAAAAAAGAGAGAGAGAGAGAAGAAAAAAAAAAGACTGTTGGGAGATAGTTACTCAGGTAATGGAATGTGGCATCATTTACCTCTAGACGCTGGTTCAAATCTATCTCCCCATGTTTTCCTAAGGTGTTCAGGGAAATCTAAAGGCTGGAGCACAGATATTATATATAATGAATGAGAGAGGGATATCATGATCCCACCTCTGTTCTGAGGTTTTGTCTCTTTCTGTGTTGTGGGAATGCAGAACATTCGGGACCAGGCTTCTGGATTTTAAGGCTTTTCTCTGTGCAGAATTATAACATGTAAACCCTGCAACACGAATTGCATATTAGCATATTGTCATTCATGCATATATTAAGAAGCTGAGATTTTTAAGACTGTATGAAAAGATGCTAGTTTTCAGAATAGAATTATAGAGAATTAAGGCAATTAGAACTCTGAGGGGCAATACGCAATGTTGTTAGAATATCATATTCTCTACCAGCTGACCTCATTGATCATAGAAAAGAAAATTCAGTAGAAATTAATTTGGTGCTTTTCATAAATGCGAAAATAACTCAGGAATAATTGATTTTTAAAGGTTGAAAATTACAAAGGCTCTCATCTTCCTTGAGAAATATCTTCTAGGAAAATAAATGTAAGGAAGAAAAATAATGTAATCATGGTTGCCCAGATCATACCCTCCACTGGGACTCTGGGGACCTGACAAGATTTCAGAGCCTCTAGCACTACCTCAGTCAACTACCCAACTGGGAGTCTATGAGCCTCTGGCCCCACTAAGTTTCTCAGTACAAGTATTAATAATAGCTAATCTTACTATTATTAAGAGCTTCCCACAGACTATACACCTTAGGCATAGGATCGCATTTAGTCCTCACAACAAAACAATGAGACAATAATTTTTTCCCCATTCACAGATGCGCGAAGTAAGGCTCAGAGCGAGGCAATTTAACCTCACAGTGCTAACATGGTGTCCTCCTTCCTCTTTTTCCTTTTTGCTGACATGGCTACACTCCATACTCTAACACCGTGCCTTGTCATAAATGAACACTTCCATCTCCTGCGGACCGGAGGGAAAACCTCTAGCTTAGAATGAGCTCAGAATGAAGGTGGTGGCTCTTAGCAGTTGGTGGAAAACAAAGAGCACCTGTGACTCCAGGGCTTTGTGCTGAGTCCATGGAGGTTCCTAAATCCTAGAAAAGATCCCTCAATGTCTAGAACCTTTTGGGAATGTCCTCTCACACCCACAGTTAGAAGTTCTGTACCGAGGGGCGCCTGGGTGGCTCAGTAGTTAAGCGTCTGCCTTCGGCTCAGGTCATGATCCCAGGGTCCTGGGATCGAGCCCCGCATCGGGCTCCCTGCTCCGCGGGAAGCCTGCTTCTCCCTCTCCCACTCCCCCTGCTTGTATTCCCTCTCTCGCTGTGTCTCTCTCTGTCAAATAAATAAATAAAATCTTTAAAAAACAAAACAAAACCAAAAAAAAAAAAAAAAAAGAAGTTCTGTACCGAGAGCCAGCTAAAGTGTTTCTTTAACAAAGACAACCTTGGGATACCACCGGCAGACCACTGGTTCTCACCTGGAGTGTTGGTTTAAAAATTAGAGACATGGACCAGTCTCTCAGAGACTCCAATTTATTAAACCTGAGGGTAAGTCCCTAAACTGACCTTTTAAATAAGTATCATTTCCTCTGCGTAGATGCTCTTCCAACTTCTTACCCTCCCAAGAGCTCCTGCCTACCCATTGACAATGCCCTCAATAACAGGTACCTTAAAATGGTAGGGAGCAAATCATTCTCAGTTGGATTCAAATCATCCTGAGTTGAATGCCAGTTCTGCCTTTTCTGGTTGTGGGACTTTCGGTAACATAGCTCACCATGTTATGAACATGGAATATGACATGGCTGAAATATGTAACAGAGCATCTCTATCTCTACATAGCTGTGTCTCTGGGCAGGACACTCATCTCTTGGTGCCACCATGTCTATGTCTATAATATCAGTGAATTGAACTAGACTTAGTGATTCTCTGAACTCTTGTGATGAGTACTTGGTCATTCCCTGATCTGTTTGTGTTCAAATTTACCTTTTACGAGGCACTTTCATAACCATCCCTGTGTCCCTTACAATGACCCTGTTGAGTGCATAGATACATTTCCCACTTTATGAATGTTTTGCAGTTAGCTAACTAGATTTAGTTCATTTACAGACCTGCAGGAGATCCCACTGTTTCTCAGTACTTCCACACTCTGCCACACGGCTTTGCCATGGGCTCATTAGTCTGTGGGGAATTCATATGTTGAGTCTAGTTCTCTGAAACTAGAGGGAGACAGAATTTATTTATTATTTATATTTATTTATTATTCATATTTAGGTAATTTATTATCTATATATAAAGAGATGAAAAGTATATTGTATATTTATATTATATATATATATATATATATATATATACATGTCTATATATTTAAAGTCACTTAAGCTGAAATAGACTTACTTTTTTTCTCACATCAAAGACAAGAGTAGGGCGCCTGGGTGGCTCAGTCGTTAAGCATCCGCCTTCAACTCAGGTCATGATCTCAGGGTCCTGGGATCAAGTCCCACATCGGGCTCCCTGCTCAGTGGGAAGCCTGCTTCTCCCTCTCCCACTCCCCCTGCTTGTGTTCCCTCTGTCGCTGTGTCTGTCTCTGTCAAGTAAATAAATAAAATCTTTAAAAAAAAAAAGACAAGAGTAGATGTGCAAATGCTGATGTTCTTTCTGTGGTCTACTATATAAGACAAAATTGTTTTTTATACTCTACCACAGCCAGCATTATAAATAGAAATATAGATACCATCAGGAAATATTTTGAAGGACTCCAGGAACGCCCTTGTTTTCGATGGGTTCTATATATTTACAACAGAGACACACATATGTAGATCACCATGGGTTGGAGACTGTCCTTCAGATCAGGTGGCGCAAAAGTCCTTGGAGCATGCAGGAAAGTACAAGAAACATACAGAGCAGTTTGCAGAACCAGGCCTCAAGAAGGTCTGGAATACTGGTCAGGATATAACCATCATTTTAGCAGTCCGGCTGGATGGCTCCGTTCTTCATTATACCTTCTCTCTCTGCCTGCTTCAAAAACCTAATTGCTGTTACATCTGGAAGTACTGCCCTCCCATCAGAGCTCTCATGCCAGGCACCTCAGAGGCTGATAGCCAGATTAAAGAAGGTAACTTCGGGGTCAGAGGCCAAACCCTGGACTGTTAAGGGCTGCCTGGTCACTGGACCCATGTGCACATCCAACCACTCCAGCCAGTTTGTTCTTCAGGGGACTATGTGGGTGACAAGACCTGAGAGCTTCTAGTTTTGCTCTCCAATTAGAATTAGGTTCACTGACACAACACAGAAAACCCAAAAGAAAGATTGCTCAAAGGTCTGAATTTCCTAATCCCTTTGTTCCCAGCAATAGGGTAAAGGAAGGGGTGTTCTTCAAATACATGCCCCCACTCCTGTCCCTTTGACGGAGATATCCCTGGGTATCTTGCACACTTCTGCTTATATCCCATAAGCAGCATGGAGTCATCTTGTTGCAAAGGAGACCGAGAAACATAGTCTTTTGCCAAGCCAAAAATGAGGATTCACCACCAAGGAAAAATGTTTAGTTCTGCAGAGAACTAGCCAACTCTGATATATTGGTATAGCCCCTTCTCTCCCCTAATTCACTTCCAGTTGGCTATTATGTTTTTCATATAATCCAGAATAAAATATTGAAGAGAACAACTTTGAAAACTCAAATTTTAC
This sequence comes from Halichoerus grypus, assembly GCF_964656455.1. Taxonomy (NCBI): domain Eukaryota; kingdom Metazoa; phylum Chordata; class Mammalia; order Carnivora; family Phocidae; genus Halichoerus; species Halichoerus grypus. Next base: position 48,606,317 of record NC_135717.1, on the reverse strand, counting down.
TTTTCAGAGGCACTGAACTAAGCAAAATTCAAAGACATAAACCTTAACTCAATGTATCTGATTAGTTAGCCATTCTTTTAGGTATCTTCTGAAACAATAGACCCCAAGATAGATTAAAAAGTAAGGGACCTCCAACAATTGACAATCAAGTGGAGGCTCAAAAAAGCAGGTTAACAACATCAGGGTGTCCAACAGTAGGCAACCCCCAATTGGTCTCTGAACCCTAAAATGAGGATAATTATGTTTTTTTGAAAATCAAAGTAGATAATACCTAATGTAGTGTAGCACAAAGCACATTCTTATATCTGAATCTGAAACAATGCCTAAGACCAACTCTAGGCAAAGTGTGGATGAAACCAATTTTGTCATCAGAATTCTAATTGCTTATGCACCATTCTCTAGTTATGCCCCTTCCTTTATCTCTTTCTTAGGTAATAGATTCCAGTGTCTCTGGCTGACCAGAAGCCCCTCCCCGATCTGTGTTGCTAGGGCAGAACCATAACTCTGGGCTTCCAATTTTCCATTCTCTCATTTCTGTACAAACAATTTTAGATCTCATGTTTTAGGGAATTTAGCATGTTATCAAGATAAAGGAGGGATGGATAAATTACCGTATGGTAAAATTGCCATTGCAAATAAGATTTTTTTTTCTGTAGTAGGTGTATTTATATTTTAACTTAAAAGTTATTTGAGACAAAAAAAGTATATTTTAGGGTATAATTTCAGGCATCAATCTTTTCTGTTTTTTTTTAAAAGATTTTATTTATTTATTTGATAAAGAGAGTGAGAGAGAGCACAAGCAGTGGTGAGGGGCAGAAGCAGAGGTAGAAGCAGAGTCCCTACTGAGTAAGGATCCCAACTCGGGGCTGGATTCCAGGACCCTAGGGTCATGACCTGAGCTGAAGGCAGATGTTTAACCGCCTGAGCCACCCAGGTGCCCCATGGGTGAGTATTTTCAATATGAAACATTTTCAACACCTTTTAAATTTCCCCATGTAGGTATAAGTTTTTCTTTCAACTTTATTAAGATATATATTTAATATATGAAAAGTTGCAAATGTTTAATGTATACATTTTGATGAGTTTGGACATATGCATGCATCTATGATTCTGTGATGCCATTAGCACACACAAAGTAGACATATTCATCACCTGCAAAACATGTCTTGTGTCCCTTTGCTTCTTTTGAACTTTTATTTATTTATTATTATTATTATTTTTTATTTTAAATGTTACTATTTGCTTTCCTTTTCCTGCCCTCAATTGACTATTTAGGTATTCTTAAAAAAAAAAAGTCTGTTGGAAAGGATACCAAGAGAAGGAAAAGATAAAGACTCTGTTTGACTCCTTTTACTTTCTAGTTTTTACATTTCCAGACATATGTAGAAATAATTTTGGCAAACTGCCAAATCATGCCAAAGGAAGACTATTATGCTTTGTAATTTTAAAAAAAATATTGCTCATATTCAAAGTTCCATTACCTCAGTTATATCATACTCTGAATCCTCCCATCACTCCCAATCCTAGGATCACTTAGGTTCATTTAACAACTCAAGCTGCAAAAAATTAAAACTGTAAGAACATAATCTCAGGTAGAGGTGTAGGGTATTTTTGGACTCAGCATTAGAGTACCAAGGAAGATCCACACCTGCACTTCTTCCTTTGGATGAAGTCTCCCAGATTTCATTACTATTTTAACAGTCATTTTACCATGACTTTTTATAAAATTAGATGAAAGTATGTTAGAAGTATAATTTCACAGGCATTTAGGTTTGTTGCAAAAATGCTAAGAATGAGGCTGACAGAACAACGTTCCTTCTAAAGTGAACTTCTCATGTGCTTCGGTGGGAAACCAGGAGCCCCCTTGCCTTTCTCTTCCACTTCCATCACTACACCCCTTTAACCTCTGTGTGGGAAACTCACACCATCTAGTCAGGCGTCAGGAGGCACCGAGGACCCGGGAAAATCACTCATAAGTTGCTAAAAGGGAATGTTTATCACATTTTTGTTCAATTCATGATATATCTATGAAAACCAATGAGTTTTACTATATTGAAACACAAAGTGCAGAGAAAACAGCATACCAGCTACTTTATAAAACATGGATTCTATTTCTTGTCCAATCATAAACTGAGGACAAAAAACAAAAAGCATAGATTTTTTTTTTTCTATCTGTTGAAGTGAAATCAAAGGGAGTTTTTGAAGGCAAGTTCTCATTGCTGTTTACTGGGAACCAGACTCTCGTTATACTTAATGGATGTTCTATGCCAAGTTCCCCAGCCCCTGGGGGTGAAAATTTCCCCTAAAAAACCTGGAAGGAATTCAAGGCTGCTAAAGGCTTGAATAAAACTTTACTTAATGTGTATTGTACATTTTTATTACCCTGAGATGATATGTTATAATTACCTTCTTAAATCATGTGAGAAAAACTTAAACACATTATTAACAAATGATAATATTCCCAAACCAAACCAGTTTGGTGCTGGCCTCTCCAGAGAAGAGAATAGTGGATAGAAAACAGGCCAACAAAGTGGTAAACATGATAAAAAATGGGGACAAATATCAGGTGCCCTGATTCTACCAAATACCACAAGACTTAAGTTAGGAAACAAATTAGCATCTGTTGGAGCTCTACAGTGCAAAGACAGAAATCCTTTTGAACTCTGCAAGAAATTATACCATATGATTTTTGGATGTACCATAAGTAATTAGCCAAAACAGAAATATATGTTTCCTGGAATAAAGTAAATAGAGGAAATTCTTCTGGGAAGAATACTTACATCAGCTTCTTAGAAAACAAGCACAACCACTAACATAGTTGAAATGGGCAGAATCAATTTCTTGAGATGTTTGGAAATGAAAGAAATGCAAGTTCATTTGCATCCTTTCCTTCACTTTACCTGAGTTCAACTACACTTACATATTAGAAATCACTCGAAGAAGGAACTGCCTAAAGAATTCTTATGTTCAAATATGCATTATGAGGTCTTTCAAAGCGAGGCAACTTTTGAAAATCGTGGAGCTAGAAATCAAGCTAAGTAGCCAGAAATGCGTTGTTGCTATCTGTTTTGGAGGAGGGCAGGAAGGACGACTACTGTCTTCTTTCCTGGCATCCTGAAGGCTGGTAGGTACCCACGGTGCATGAGCAGGCCGAGGCAGGTTTTCCCCAGGAGCCTTCACGGGGAGTTCTGGAAAGGGCTGGCATCCACCTGGATGTGAGGGAACCGTAGGTGGAGGCTGGCTCCTCCATTGCTTGATTGAAGATCAAAACAGATTTTGTTTTGGCCAATGTCTTTTAAAAATCAAAACCTCAGAGCATTTAAAAATTATCCTTTAGCAGCATATCAGGGGAGACGGACTGGACATTCTTTTGCAGGAACTTGCAGTATTAAATTTTGGTGGGAAGAGACTGGCATGGGTGATAATACTAATTGGTTACCCAGGAACCTAGAGTGTAGGGGGAGATTTACATGAAGGCAGAAGAGAAAAAAAAGGGCTTGTACATTTCTGCCCTTGTTAAAGCTACATTGACTGTGTCTACACAAGTCTAAAGGCTGTTATGCATATCTGAATATTAGAAATATGAATAAAATACACCAGTCATCTCCACTTTTTTTGAGTGCCCTGTTTATCCCAACTTTTAAAGTCTGGCACAATGAAAGAGACACTGGAGCTAGGAATAATGGCTTTTGAATGGGAATGACATATCCCCCAATGAGAAAGTATCTTTTTATTTTAAGTACAGTATAAATACTATATGTTTCCTAATGGTTTACATATAAAAGAGGTTGATATGCAATTTATGAATCCCTTGATAAAACATAAGTGAGAAAATTGTGTTTATAAATATTTCTGCACTATTTCAGGAGATAATAGAAAATATTCCCTCTTCCTAATCTTTTCCTTTATTCTTTGAAACTTGTGATCAATTCAAGTTGGTCAGAATTAGCCCCTAAGGTCATCAAAAGAGATAATATCTGATGCATATCTCTTCAGGAAAGTCAGTACTTTAATCTCTCAGAAATAGGCAATAAAATATGCTATTATCATAAACTCACATCTAAACTGTCAATAATTCAGAGGCTTGGGCAATCATCTGGACAGCCTAGAAAGTCAATTTAGACAATTCTACAATCACATTTTGTACTGAATTTATTAGATGGCTCTGCTTTGCCAATGTAGACATGATCCAAGTTCATCTAAAAGTTCTCGAGGGAGAATTAAATACCTAAAGCCAGCTCCAAACTGTGACCATCAGGAACTTGCATAAATTTACTGAAAACAAATTATAAAAAATTTCATTTTTAGGTGACAGTACTAGAAGAGTTCATCAGGGAAATGGCATTACCTTCTCAAACTTAAGGTTTGTCAAAATTTTAGTCAGTGTCTTTCAAAGTCATGAGGCAATCGGACATAGTAAAAGTGGAAATAAGTGAACAGGATTCTAGTTTGAGTTCTTCCTCAGATGAGATATGTAGATGCAAAAATCAGGTCACCAGGTCTTAGATAGAGTGATAAATCAAACACATGTGGGAACATTTCCCACTATTCCAATCACATGAAAATGCATGCAGTTTTATGAATTCATACTAATATGAATAAATATAAAATTATATGCACTCATATTTAAAACAAATACTTTGGTTTGGAAGCAGGAAAGGAAATATATCAGTAAATAGGGGCTCAAGTTTTGTGGCCCCACAGGGTGGCTGAAACAATGGGGTGGAAGTTTTTGAAACTATAGCCATAGATTCAAAATGAGATATGGTACTGAACAACATGAGTCTAGGATCCAGCAACTCACTGTTATTGTTTACAAACTGAAATTCAGAATATCCCAAGCAGTGTTCCTAGATCACAGCCAATGCAAAGAACCCACCACTGACCATGAGTAGAAACCATGCCCAAACCACTTCAAAGCCAAGAATATGTGTCATTATAGTGTGAAGGACTGAGATCCATTCTGTTCAATTCATCAAATTCTTCTTGTTGTAGTGTCATGACTCTATGTTGAAATATAACATTAAAACCTAGTTTGAGGCCTGTGAATTTTGCAGGTCTTCGACAGAGATAACTATGAAACTACTCCCAAAGCAAGTCTATACAAATTGTGTCCAGTGGAAAATAGTTACCATGGAAGTTGAGCTCACCAAGAGCCATTAGAAAACATGGGAGCTTTTGGGTTCCTGGACCCAAGTTCGATGTGTGTGGAGGGAAAGTGATTCCCCAACCAACAAGCAATGCTTTGGACACCTATTGGGTGTCCTGCAGTTCAACTTAACCCTGATACTATGTACCTGAAGACAGCATCAGATCCCACAGATTAAAGGGCTCAGTCCCACAGGACTTCCCCTCCCCAGCTTCAGACACCAACCAGCCACAAGCTTGGGTTACCTGAACTTCCTACCGACTATAAATCACTTTCCCACAACCTCCTTCCTTGGGTTCACTTAATTTGCTAGAGCATCTCACAGAACTCCGAGAAACATTTTACATACTAGATTACCGGTTTATTATGAAAAGATATAACTCAGGAAAAGCCAGATGGAAGAAATGCATAGGGCCAGGTATGGAGAAAGGGCACGGAGGTTCCATTTCCTCTCCAGGCCCACTACTCTCTCCAAATCCCCAGGTGTTCAACAATCCTGAAGCTCTCCAAGCCTTCCTTTTGGGTTTTTATGGGGACATTCTTACATAGGCATTATTGATTAAATCATTGGCCATTGGTGATTGAACTCCATCTACCAGCCCCTCTCCCCTGACCAGAGGTGGGAATGGGGAGGGGAGTAGGGACTGAAAGTTCTAACCTTCTAGTCACAGCATTGGTTCTCCTGACAACCAGCCCCAGCCTTAGGCAGGGCCCAAAAATCACCTCATTAACATAACAATAAACACATTTCTTGCTGTCTTCATTTGGGAAATTCCTAGGGTTTTAGGAGCTCCCTGCCAGGAACAATGACAAAGACAAGTATGTATTTGTTATAAGTCACAATATCACAGGAAGCTTCTGGCATTTTTGGTTTGCTTAAGGTATCAGTCTCTGAGAAAAATCTATAAAAATATCTTACTGTGACTGTTGTTTTAAATTTCTCCTTTTAATTCTTCCCATTTTTACCTCATGTATATTGATACTTTGTTACTAGATTCATGAAACTGTTGGATTATTTTGTTATTAAAAAGGTATTCCTTTCCTAGTTAATAATTACTTCATCTTACTCAAATTATGCTTTTAACAAAAAATACTTCATTCATTGTTACAAGTGCATCACTTTTCTGTGGGTTATATCTTTATTAATCTCTTTACCTTCACCTGTTCAATGTCCCTTTATTAGGATAGTATTTATACAGATCATTCAACCAAACTTTGCTTTTTAATCCAGTATTATAATCTTTGTCTCTCCACTGGAGAATTTAGTCTTATGTTTATGTGCATGTCTATTACTAACATATATTATTAATTCTACCATAATTTGTATTTTCAACCAGTCTGGTTATTTTTTACTCCAGCTTCCCATTTGTTGAATTAATATTTTTTTCTTCATTTTATTTTCCTTCTTTTTTAGAAATACTTGAGCTGTGTCATTTTGTTTGTTTCCTGTTGATGATTATTCTTTGTACTCTACTATGAAAATATCTCAAAGATCTAATTAATTTACCCATCTCTGATGATTAATTTTATTGCATCTACCTAGCCAGCTAAGGTAAGGGGATGCCCAAATAACTGATAAAACATTTGTAGCAGTGCTTGTGTGGTGTTTCTGGAAAAGATTAGCATTTGAATCAATAGACTAAGGAAAGAAGATCCGCCCTCACCAACATGGGTGGGCATCATCCAATCCATTGAGAGCCCTAATAGAAAAAAAATGGAGGAAGGGAAATTTCCTTTCTCTTTGAGCTGAGCATCCATCTTCTCCTGTCCTGGGGTATCAAAGCCCCTGGTTCTCAGGACTTCAGACTATCAGCTTTTCTGGATCTCCAGCTTGTAGAGGGCATAAGTGGGGCTTCTTGGCTCCATAATCATGATGAGACAACTCCCATAATAAATTTCCTCTTATCTATCTATCTATGTCCTATTGGTGCTGTTTCTCTAGAGAACCCTGACTCATTCACTATCTGTCACTTTTCTCGTATTTGAAATTAGAAGTTCTAAAATCCCCTTCATCTATAGATCTCCTCTTTTTCAATGAATGGGAGAGAAATAGGCTAGATCAGTGGTGTTAAAATAGCTTTATCCAGAGTTTTTTGAGTTTCATAATTTCCTTGAGCACTTCAGGAGATAGAGGAGAGCCCAGAGAATGGACAGTGGTCCTCCCTCGCTTTTAGAGCAGTTCCACATTCAGTCTTCATTAGTGGGGTTCTGTGTTAGAGTTCACTTAGAGAGGTTCTTCAAAAACTAAAAAAGTAAACAAAAGAAATAAAATGAAATTTGAAATCTGTTAAAAAGATTAATTAGAGGGGCACCGGGTGGCTCAGTCAGTTAAGCATCTGCCTTTGGCTCAGGTCATGATCCCAGGGTCTTGGAATTGAGCCCAGTGTCAGGCTCCCTGCTCAGCCGGGAGCCTGCTTCTCCCTCTCCTCTGCTGCTCCCCCTGCTTGTGTGCTCTTTCTCTCTCTCTCTGTCAAATAAATAAAATCTTAAAAAAAAAAAAAAGATTAATTAGAAAAAAAAATCCTTTAGGAAAATTAAGATAATTCACTGATTGTTGACTAACTGTACTCAAGATGGTCCAACAGTAAGATCTATAGTATTCTACAGACCTTTGCAGGTATCTCTGATTTTTCATCATTTTTATTATTTTACTCAGTGGAAGTATATAAATGGTGCTTTGGTGTTTTGTTTGTTAGGGCTGGATAAAATATTGAGTAAAAAACTAAAAAAAAAAAAAAAAGAGGGGAGAAGCCAGTATCTTCAACAACAATTTTCATGAATATGCAGTATTATAGGACATTTTCTTATAGAACTACTAAGAAAGAATGGGATTAATTGAAATAAAAAAAACTCAAAAATATGTGATAGATGTTTCCAAAAATCTGAAAAGTTATCATATTTATAAGGAATTAATTAGTGTGGCTTCAGAAAATAATACTAAAACAAGTGAATAACCTACTCTAGGTTATGAATAGGAGGAACTTTCTAGCAATCACCACTGTTCAAAAATTTAATAGGTTCTCATTTATAGTAGTTTTATTTCTCACTAGAATCATTGAGCATCAGAACTGCTGGGCTCCTCTGGATAGGATGTCCATCATCAGGGATAGACTAGAATAGATGGAGTGAAAAATCACCTCTAGTTCTGCAATGCTAGATATTGAAATTAAACATCTGGAGACCATATGTATTGTATTAATTCAGTTCACAAATTTAAGTCATTTTAAGAATGAGGCACAAACCTGATAAGCTCTCCTCCCCAAGATTCACACATAACTTTGCCCGCTACAAAGAAGCTCTTACAGCGTCAGAGCAGCTAAAACCAAATTTTATTAAGTTTTCTTCGGGAAGTCTTCATCTGAAAAAGTTAATACTATCTTTTCTTTATATAGCTAGGTTTCTCATGTTTCTCTCTCTTTTTCCCCCCAATTTAACATATATTGTTTCGCTATATTATAAATAGATGGTAAAATTTTAAAGAAGAGCAGGGGAATTCAGAAGAACGAATTAGTGATCTAGAAAAGCAATTGATAGAAAAAAAGGAAAAAGAGGAGGCCAGGGAGAAACAACTCAAAATCCATGAAAACAGAATCAGAAATAAGTGACACCATGAAACGTTCCAATGTCAGAATTATTGGGATCCCTGAAAAAGTGGAGAGAGGACTAGAAGATATATTTGAGCAAATCATAGCTGAGAACTTCCCTAATCTGGGGAATGAAACAAACATTAGTGTCCTAGAGGCAGAGAGGAGCCCTCCCAAAATCAAGGAAAACAGACCAACGCCACGGCATGTAACAGTAAAACTCGCAAATCTTAGAACCAAGGAAACCATCTTAAGGGCAGTTAGGGGGAAGAGATTCCTTACATACAGAGGGAGGAACATCAGAATAATGTCAGACCTATCCACAGAGACCTGGCCAGCCAGAAAGGGCTGGCAAGAAATATTCAGGGTACAAAACAAGAAGAACATGCAGCCAAGAATACTTTATCCAGGAAGGCTGTCATTTAGAATGGATGGAGCGATGCAGAGCTTCCAAGACCAGCAGAAACTGAACGAATATGTGACCACTAAGCCGGCCCTGCAAGAAACGTTAAGGGGGCTTCTATAAAAGGAGAAAGACCCCAAGAATGATATAGAACAGACATTTACAGAGACAATCTATAGAAACAAAGACTTCGCAGGCAACATGATAACAATAAATTCATATCTTTCAATAATCACTCTCACCGTGAATGGCCTAAATGCTCCCATAAAAAGGCACAGGGTTGCAGATTGGATAAAAAGACAGGACCCATCCATATACTGTCTACAATAGACTCTACAAGAGAACCTAAAGATACATCCAGGCTGAAAGTGAAGGGATGGAGATCTATCTTCCATGCCAGCGGACCTCAAAAGAAAGCTGGGGTAGCAATTCTTAACTAAAGACTATAGTTACAGACACAGAAGGACACTATATCATTCTTAAAGGGTCTATCCAATAAGAAGATCTAACAGTTGTAAATATCTACACCCCCAACATGGGAGCAGCCATCTACATAAGCCAACTGTTAACCAAAATAAAGATTCATATTGATAATAATACGTTAATTATAGGAGACCTCAGTACTCCACTCTCAGCAATAGACAGTTCATCTAAGTGAAAATCAACAAAGAAACAAGAGTCTTTAATGACACACTGGACCAGATAGACCTCATAGATATATACAGAACATTCCACTCTAAAACAACAGAATACTCATTCTTCTCATATGCACATGGAACTTTCTCCAGAATAGACCACATACTGGGTCACAAATCAGGTCTCAACCGATACCAAAAGATTGAGATTATTCCCTGCATATTCTCAAACCATACTGCTTTAAAACTGGAACCAATCACAAGAAAAAATATGGAAGAAATTTGAACACTTGGAAGCTAAAGACCACTCTGCTCAATAATGTTTGGGTCAACCAAGAAATCAAAGAAGGACTTAAAAAATTCATGGAAACCAATGAGAACGAAAACACATTGGTCCAAAATATCTGGGATACTGCAAAAGCAGTCCTAAGGGGGAAATACATAGCTATCCAAGCCTCACTCAAAAAAATAGAAAAATCCCAAATTCACCAACTAACTTTACACCTTAAAGAACTAGAGAAAAAGCAACCAAATGATGACTAACCCACGCATTAGAAGAGAAATAATTAAGATTAGAGCAGCGATAAATGAATTAGAAACCAGAAACACAGTAGATCAGATGAAACTAGAAGTTGGTTCTTTGAAAGAATTAATAAGATCAATAAACCACTGGCCAGACTTATCCAAAAGAAAAGAGAAAGGACCCAAATTAATAAAATTATGAATGAAAGGGGAGAGATCACGACTAATACCAAGGAAATAGAAACAATTATTAGAAATTATTATCAACAACTATATGCCAATAAATTAAGTAACCTGGAAGAAATGGATGCCTTCCTAGAAACCTATAGACTACCAAGACTGAAACAGGAAGAAACTGACAATCTGAATAGGCCAATACCCAGTAACGAGATTGAAGCAGTGATCAAAAACCTCCCAAAAAACAAGAGTCCAGGGCCTGATGGATTCCCTGGGGAATTCTACCAAACATTCAAAGAAGAAATAATACCTATTCTCCTGAATCTGTTTCAAAAAATAGAAACAGAAGGAAAGCTTCCAGACTCATTCTATGAGGCCAGCATTACCTTGATCCCCAAACCAGGCAAAGACCCCATCAAAAAGGAGAATTTCAGACCAATATCCCTGATGAATATGGATGCCAAAATTCTAAACAAGCTCCTAGCTAATAGGATCCAACAGCACATTAAAAGGATCATCCATTAAAATGATCATCCACCATGACCAAGTGGGATTTATCCCCAGGATGCAAGGGTGGTTCAACATTCGCAAATCAATCAATGTGATAGAACACATTAATAAGAGGAGAGAGAAGAACCATATGGTCCTCTCAATTGATGCAGAAAAAGCATTTGACAAAATACAGCATCCTTTTCTGATTAAAACTCTTCAGAGTATTGGCATAGAGGGAACATTCCTCAAGTTCATAAAATCCATCTATGAAAAACCCACAGCGAATATTATCCTCAAGGGGGAAAAGATGAGAGCCTTTCCCTTAAGATCAGGAACACGTCAAGGATGCCCACTCTCACCGCTATTGTTCAACATAGTACTAGAAGTCCTAGCAACAGCAATCAGACAACAAAAAGCAATAAAAGGTATTCAAATTGGCAAAGAAGAAGTCAAACTCTCTCTCTTCGCAGATGACATGATACTTTATGTGGAAAATCGAAAAGACTCCACCCCCAAATTACTAGAACTCATATAGCAATTCAGTGATGTGGCAGGATACAAAATCAATGCACAGAAATCAGTTGCTTTTTTATACACTAACAATGCAACTGTAGAAAGAGACATTAGAGAAACAATTCCATTTACAATAGCACCAAAACCATAAGATACCTCAGAATAAACCTAACCAAAGAGGTAAATGATCTATACTCTAGGAAGTACAGAACACTCATGAAAGAAATTGAAGAAGACACAAAAAGATGGAAAAACATTCCCTGCTCATGGATCGGAAGAATAAACATTGTTAAAATGTCTATGCTACCCAGAGCAATCTATACCTTCAATGCCATCCCGATCAAAATTCCAATGACATTTTTCAAAGTGCTGGAACAAACAATCCTAAAATTTGTATGGAATCAGAAAAGACCCCGAATCGCCAAGGAAATGTTGAAAAAGAAAAATAAAGCTGGGGGCATCACGTTGCCCGATTTCAAGCGATATTACAAAGCATTGATCACCAAGACAGCATGGTACTGGCACAAAAACAGACATATAGACCAATGGAACAGAATTGAGCCCAGATATGGACCCTCAACTCTATGGTCAAATAATCTTTGACAAAGCAGGAAAAAAATATGCAATGGAAAAAAGACAGTCTCTTCAATAAATGGTGCTGGGAAAATTGGACAGCTATATACAGAAGAATGAAACTCAACCATTCTCTAACACCCTACACAAAGATAAACTCAAAATGGATGAAAGACCTCAATGTGAGACAGGAATCCATCAAAATCCTAGAGGAGAACATAGGCAGTAACCTCTTTGACATCGGCCACAGCAACTTCTTTCAAGATACATCTCCAAAAGCTAGTGAAACAAAAGCAAAAATGAACTTTTGGGACTTCATCAAGATAAAAAGCTTCTGCACAGCAAAGGAAACAGTCAACAAAACAAAGAGGCAACCCAGAGAATGGGAGAAGATATTTGCAAATGACACTACAAAGCACTGATTTCCAAGATCTCTGAAGAACTTCTCAAACTCAACACCCAAAAAACAAATAATCAAGTCAAAAAATGGGCAGAAGACATGAACAGACACTTCTCTGAAGAAGACATACAAATGGCTAACAGACACATGAAAAAATGTTCATCATCATTAGCCATCAGGGAAATTCAAATCAAAACCACATTGAGATACCACCTTACACCAGTTAGAATGGCAAAAATTGACAAGGAAAGAAACAACAAATGTTGGAGAGGTTGTGGAGAAATGGGAACCCTCTTACACTTTGTGGGAATGCAAGTTGGTACAGCCACTTTGGAAAACAGTGTGGAGGTTCCTCAAAAAATTAAAAATAGAGCTACCCTATGACCCAGCAATTGCCATTTGGTATTTAAATTTGTTATTTACCCCAAAGACACAGATGTAGTGAAAGGAAGGGCCATATGCACCCCAATGTTCGTAGCAGCAATGTTCCCAATAGCCAAACTGTGGAAAGAGCCAAGATGTCCATCAACAGATGAATGGATAAAGAAGATGTGGTATATATATACAATGGAATATTATGCAGCCATCAAAAGGAATGAGATCTTGCCATTTGCAACGACGTGGATGGAACTGGAGGGTATTATGCTGAGCGAAATAAGTCAAACAGAGAAAGACATGTATCATATGACCTCACTGATATGAGGAATTCTTAATCTCAGGAAACAAACTGAGGGTTGCTGGAGTGGGGGGTGGGGTGGGAGGGATGGGATGACTGGGTGATGGACACTGGGGAGGGTATCTGTTCTGGTAAGCGCTGTGAATTGTGCAAGACTGTTGAATCTCAGATCTGTACCTCTGAAACAAATAATGCAATATATGTTAAGAAAGAAAAAAAGAAGAAGAAGAATGTAGCAGGAGGGGAAGAATGAAGGGGGGGAAATCGGAGGGGGAGAAGAACCATGAGAGACGATGGACTCTGAAAAACAAACTGAGGGTTCTAGAGGGGAGGGGGGTGGGAGGATGGGTTAGCCTGGTGATGGGTATTGAGGAGGGCACGTTCTGCATGGAGCACTGGGTGTTATGCACAAACAATGAATCATGGAACACTATATCTAAAACTAATGATGTAATGTATGGGGATTAACATAACAATAAAAAAATTTAAAAAAAAAATAAATGAGTTCTTGCATATAAAAAAAAAAAAGAAATGAATGGATAAAGAAGATGTGGTCCATATATACAATGGAATATTACTCAGCCATCAGAAAGGATGAATACCCAACTTTTACATCAACATGGATGGGACTGGAGGAGATTATGCTACGTGAAATAAGTCAAGCAGAGAAAGTCAATTATCATATGGTTTCACTTATTTGTGGAACATAAGGAATAGCATGGAGGACATTAGGAGAAGGAAGAGAAAAATGAAGGTGGGGAAATTGGAGGGGGAGACGAACCATGAGAGACTATGGACTCGGAGAAACAAACTGAGGGTTTTAGGTGGGGGGATGGGTTAGCCTGGTGATGGATATTAAAGAGGGCATGTACGGCATGGAGCACTGGGTGTTATACGAAAACAATGAATCATGGAACACTACATCAAAAACTAATGATGTATGGTATGGTGACTCACATATCATAATATAATTAAATTAAATTAAAAAAAAAAAAAAGAAGAGCCAGGGAATAATAAGCACACCATGCAAGCCAGTGGTACTCTTGACATTGGAAGCAGCACATACTGTGGAGAAGTGGAGAGATTCCTAAGGTGCTGGCAGTGTTCTAATTCTCAATCTGGACAGTATATACATAGCTTTGCTTTATAATTTTTTTAAACTCTACACATAAAAGTTATATGCTTTTATATATTATCCTACATCTCTTAATTTTTTAAAAAGTGATTCAAGTAAGATGGTCAAAAGGCCAGATCCCCTCAGCAAAGCAAACTGGGAAAATCTCTACAATCCCAAATGATTAGACAGTTTCCAAGAATCACAGGTCACACAAAATTAGGTTACTTCACATACTCAAATTTAATTCTTACCTCTTGATTCATGCCACCTTAGTGTTGTTAAAATATTGACCAATTTATTTTTTAGTAACCAGCTGTATTGATGATACACTAATATGCAATATGGAAAGTTCAATTTGGTAACTAAAATCCTTTTGATTTAACTGCATGGAATTTGGTGGAGAACTTAAATTTGGAGAATAAAGTAATTATTATTTATGGCTTATGTGTTGGAATCAGCCTATAGCTATAGACAGGATTAAGTAATTAAGGTTTGGAAAGGCAGCTGCAAAGATATTTTAAATATATCATAATTCAAGAATCCTTACATTATAATTGAAGTTTTGGTATAACAATCTGAAATTATTTTCATGTCTGGGTAAAGAACATGCAATCAAAAGTTTAATTAGCAAAAATGCCGTGGATAAGAAGATAACAGAAACAAACTTTGGGAAAATATAATCATGTCTTCTAAATGCATATTTAAGACACCATCAAGAATGGTAATTAAATTAAGAATAATCAAAGCACATTGTTATAGAAATATATTAATATGATAATAATTTAATTTCAGTTATTTTAAAACATTATATCCAAGGATCTTAATGTATTTTTCTATTACCAATTAGCTCGTAATAAAGCATTTCCTTTTATTTCTGTTATGAACCTGCTAAACTGAGTCAAAGAGGAGAAAATTGTCATATATTTCACAGAACAGTGGTTAAAATTGGAACAGCTTATGTAACTACACTAGCATGTGGCATGAAGTATATATGTAGATAGTTTTGATGAGTCCCCAAAATACCAAATGCAATAATGCATAAAAAAACAGAAAGCTATATTGAGGTGCTGATATTGGGTATTTCCCAATGCAAGTTCAATAAATTATCTAAGTGATTCACTCTTGCTTTGTCGGGTAACTGGTACATTCCAACTCACAGCTATGCAAAATTACAAATAAAAATAAAAATTTATAATTTCAAATGCCAAGGGTTTACTGCATTTTTCTCAGGTGTAAATTTTAAGCTTAAAACTGTTTTCCAAACTAGTCTAATCTTACTATTGCTTATGGATGCTCCTTGGGAAGGCTAAATGTATCAAATTGAATTATTAATCTTTATTGAAAGTTTACTATAGTCAAGAACTCAACTTAGAGCTTTATGGTATCACCTTTGTTTAATGTGGAAAATAATTCAGTAGGTTAGGTTCTCTTGCTCTCCCTGCATCCAGAAGGTTGTAATTCTTAGTAACTAGTCCAACTTTATCCAGCGGGTGAGTATTAAATCAAGCAGTCAATGGCTTGAGGGGAACAAAAGGACATTTTTAAATTCCAAAAGTTTGCTTTTCATTTGAAATGTTAAATATTGAAAGACTCAGATTATAAAGTTTATATCATAAACCAAAATGTGAGGAGAATGCACAAGGGAAAAAGAGTAACTTTCCCACCCAGAGAGGATGTAACATTATCTGGCCTGTGGGAAGGAAACTAGAGAAATCTCAGATTGGAGAAAAGAGAGTCAAGGGCTAATAGAGGACATCTCTCCTCTGCTGTGAATGAACATCTGAAAGTTTCACATGTGTGCCCAGAAGGTGGCCAAGAGCACCATCCAACTGAAAGAGGCTTCAAGATTATAACAAAGGAATCTAAATAGTGTACACAGTATGAAGCACACAGTGTGGAGAACACATTGCAACTGGAGACATCAGAGGTGGGTGCAGTCAGAGAGGATGTGACATTCAATCCAAGGCCTGGACATCAAACAGAACCATCACCAACTCCTGATGCCAGGAAAATAGCATCCTCTCTTCCCTCCCAGAGGTAACCAAGAAGAGTCAGAAATTAGGGAACTTAACAGGGGAAGGGATGCATCCTCATGTGATTAGTTACTCATAAGATAAATATTTAAATACAAGGTGACTGAATTACTACTATGAAGATTGTATGTTTCTGTTTCTGAGTGGAAATGAAGTTCTGTAATAGGAAACATCTGTGTTTCCTAAAACTATGTTTACTCATTAAAAAAAAAAAAAGACCTAAGTTTATCTCTTTCCTTCTTATCAAAATTCTTACTATTTTCTATTATGTTTTCCCTGTATACAATTTTATTTGCAATAACGGATCTCCTTACTCCTGCTATTGGGTCTTCTACATTCTCTCTCATCCACTATAAATTAGCATTTACAAGGACAGAAAATTATCTACTTACTATTTTCTCTGGAGCTTTGTCATGGACAATATGAGCAGAGGCCCCACATTCCCCTTATAAATGGGAGATTTAGAATTTCTGCAACATTATTCAGTATCTTCTTTCTTATGTATAAAAGGAAGTAAAAGAATATTTTTGAAGTCTCTTATTATTAAAAAAGGATCAGAAAATGCCAGAATCTATTTATGGAACGGATACAGATCTATAAACAATGACCTCTAAAACATGTCCCATCAGACCAGGAATAGGGCCCAGTATTAAAATAAGCTTAATAAAATAGTCTTTTCAAAGACCAGGAATGCATAGGACTCATATAGGCATCTTAATGTCTAAGAATAAACTGCAACTGATCATCTCTGGGTGGACATGGTTTATGAGATTGGAAATCACACAAATACTGCCTGTTTGATTAAGAGGATTTAAGCCAAAAAGACTGAAAAGGAAAAAAAAAGATGAGAACCAATACTATTAAGAATATCAGCTAGAAGATAGAAAAAGACAACCAAATTGGAGAAATTCCCTAGTAATCGAAAGGAGAAATACCTAGGGAAAAGTATGGAAAGAATACCTGGTCCAGTGCTGAATACCTGGTCCAGGGCTCAGAGCTCTAGCTATTTAATGCAGAGACTATGAATATAAAAGAACTAAGCTTGAGCTTTTATCTTGTGAGCCATACAGGACTGAAACTGTGATGTTAGACAGTAGACACCATCAGTATCCTGTAGGGTAGTTAGAAGGAAGTTCTCCAAAGGCAATAGAAAATGATGGGAAGGGCATAAAGAAAGTCAGACCTGGACCCCAGCCCTAATGTCCTTTGGAAATGGGAGGGGAGTTAAGGAAAGACCAAGTGTGAGCTTAGGGAGAGAAGAAGAATATAAAAACCATGTGAGGAGTCTAAAGGATGAACCCAAGAGCAGATAGGACAGGATTCTAGAATCAGATATATGGCTAGCTAACAATGCCTAGGCCCAGTCTCCATTCACCATTTATCCCAGAATCTTACAGAGATAATTTTCCTAGAGTTAAAAATGATATCATGTCATAGCTTGTTTCTTACTTGGAAATACACTGAAGTTTCTAGGAAGGAGATGCCATGAAAAATAAGAAAGAAGAATTAGAGGTAATATTTCAAAATATTACCCACTTTACCTGCTAATCCTAAATCTAATTTAGCCTGAAATTCCATAATTAGATATTAAAAAAAAAACCTTCTAAATACATGTGTATGAGATGATACTATTTTATGTTTCTGAGTATCTTTAGCTCTTACTAAATGCTTATACATGCATCATCTCATTTTCACCAATGGTTTACAAATTAAATAAGACAGTATTAAAAGCTCTAGTGCATAGATAGGCATGCTAAGACCAGGCAGTTTAAGTTATTATCTCAAGGTTGCACAGCTAGAAATAGAGCTGAGACCATACACCATTTCCGTACTTTAAATCTATTTTTTCATACTACATCTCACTGATGAGAGTTCATTACTAGAAGTAAGTTGTTCCTATTCTGGAGGCAGGGAGGTATCTGGGTATAGAATTTGAGTCCTCATATTGCTCCATAAGAGAGAGAGAGAGAGACCTTTCGATGGTCAACTCAAGGAACTCAATGGATGACACCAACATCTCTATTTATCCAACTGTGGGTCTCTATCTCCTTAGATATTTGGATTACTACCCACAGAAACTACAGATTACCACCCATAGAAAATAAATCTAAGGTGACTTCCAAGGATGAAGACAAAGCCCTGAATGAGTGGGTTCTGCCACTTTAAGATTAACAGGGTCTACTTTGAGAGTAGTGTAGATCTTGTGAATCTAAACAAACTTCAGATGAAATAGCCTAACTTTGGCCAAAGCCACTAGTTTATTTTGGAGCTATCCAAGGTGCTCATCTCAGACCACAGCTGTCAGCTGACCAAGCCTACCTAGGAACTTTCCTGGTCCTACCTATTCTACTGAAGCAAATGGATTTTTCTTTTTCTTTTTGGTAGAATCATGATATATTATTTCACATTTGGTTGAATTACTGAAGGTCTAACTTTCCTAAAGAATATAGCATCCTGGGGCACCTGGGTGGTTCAGTTGGTTAAGCGTCCTACTCTTGATTTCAGCTCAGGTAGTGAATGGAGCCCTGCATGGGGCTCCATGGTCAGTGCAGAATCTGCTTGTCCCTTTATCTCTGCTCCTCCCCCCGCCCCTGCTCTAGCACTCTCTCTCTCTCTCTCCAAATAAATAAATAAATAAATAAATAAAATATTTTAGAAAAAGAATATAGCATTCCTACTTTCAGAAGCAATCACTGGGAACATTAATAAGACCCCATTAGAAACCTTTGAACAAATATTATTGAGTGATTGACTGTGGTTTATACAAACTCAATATTTGAACACATCGAGAGTCATACTTCAGCCAAAATGTTGTTTCATATTCCTGTGCCTTTAAGGCCTGGCATTATGAAGAGTAATGAAACTAAGAATGTTCTCAATATTTTTATTTATTTATTTTACAACACTCTGTGGTAACTGAAATAATAAACACACACATAACTAGAATGAAAAATCAACCCCATGATATTTTCTGTTCTCTTTCCTTTATTGAAAAGAACAAGTTCTGGTTATAACCAACTAATTTGATTTCATGATCCACAGTGTGGGGAAAAAAAAAAAAGAAACTGGAAAGGACTATTAATGACCAAAATCCTAGGCTGTATTTCTCCACATCTTACTCATCATACCTTTCTCCAATGTCCTGTCCTGTTCATGTGTTCAGTTCTGCTTCACTTGTCACATCTTTTGAAACCATGCTCACTCTGATTTGGCCTCACTCCTCCACTAACCTAACCATTGCTTCTTTCCATCCAAAGGCTGATAATGAGGTTAGAGCACTGGCAGGAGGAAAGAACTGAGATCGGAATTAGGGGTGCCCCTCCAAAAAAGAAAACCTGATGAAGGAAAACCAAAGGCACCAAACCCAGCTAACTACTTGCATCATTTTGCTCTTTTTCTCCTTTATGTTTTCCTTCACCTTTAGCAACATGCGAGCAAACTTTTATTGTAAACTACTCTGTTGCCTATGACTAACTTTTATCTACTGAGAATTTTACAAATGCCCCCTACTTAATTTAAACTTCACAATAACTATAAGGTCTGTCTCATCATCTTCATTTCTGTAGATGTGGATACTTGGCATCTGGGAGGTTAAATAACTTTCCATTGATGAAATAGACAGGATGTTATGGAAGCTATTAACCTGGATATTAATGGACAAACAAGGATTGTTTAGAAGTTCATTACATAACGCGCAGTTCAAGAACATGAGCAGTACAGAAAGAACATTATAAACTAGCAAGTAAACAATAATGAAGCATCCATCATTACTTTAAAAAGCTATTAGACCCTTAATCCTTGTGCTATTGCACAGTTTAATCACTGCATGACATTATTTTAACAACTCGAGGTACAAGATAAATAATCTTAAATAATCTCCTAATGAGCACGTGTCTATTTTAACTATGGTACAAGGATTTGAAGTAATGACTGTTTATTTCAAGCATAGCAATGACCAACTTAAACTTAATTTTAGTCATTCTTAATAAGAGGAACTGATAAGGAGGGGAGAAATACCCAGTTTTACCCCCGGCCTCTTGTTCTTCCTTTGAGCTTTCAGAAATGCTGATAGATATTTAAACAATTGATTAATATGGGCAGCAAAAACATCAAGAACTAGAAAAGAATCCAAGGTGATGTAAAGACTATGAAGGAACCTAAGGAATATTAAAGCAAGGCGGAAGGATGTATTCTTAAGTGGATCTGTAAATTAGATATTTTTTAAAATAATCAAACAATAAAATATAGAATTAACAGTAATTATGAGAGCTGCTCAGTCAAAGTCATGCACTCAGCCCTTTTTCATGGGGAAGCACTTTCTAGATGTAGTGACATTTGAGGAAACCTAACAGGTCCCTCCAGTGACAAATGAGAGTATAGAAACAGGGACCATGAGAAGAGGATCATAAGTAGAGCTGTTTGGGCAAATGAAATGAAAGCAAATGGTTGCTGAAAAAGTCTCCAAATCAATTCATGTGTATTGTCAGGAGGAGGCTGGCGAGTTTTCATTTGCACTTTTAAAAATGCCTTAATTGCCTTAAGATAATTTTCATTTGACCTATGTAAAGAACGTCATTGCAGTAGCCTGAGCGTTAGCAGTGACCACACGAAGGGAAAAAGCTCTTGAGCCCTGAAATTCCCAATTAGTATATAAATGTAAATAGAACTAAAGGGAAGTAGGTGTTATAACTGATTTTCTTGGTGACGTTTTCTTCTGGTGACAGTGGGCGAAACAGTGCAATTCCCTTTATTTTCTAGCATTTGAGATTTCTAGAATTATATTTCCACATGATTGAAATTCCCCACACTGTTGTGATTATGACTTATAATTTCTTATGGAGTTTGTCTTTAGCTATATATGTTTCATGCCTGATACAGTGACCTAAGGTGGGTAGAATATCCTCGGGAAAATAGACGTTCATCTGAATTTCAGAAACGTGGTTTTAGAACTGCCAAAGTACTGAAGGCTGTGCCTTGAAACTGTTCCCACAGAAAAATTCAGTTACCTACCTTTGTGTATGTGTTTCACCGAGACAAACAAAAACACTCAAAAATCAAACCAAAACACTACAGAGGGGCTGAAGAAAGGATATATTGAGACTATGGATAAACCTACCCCCTGAAATAATGATCATTAAAGAAATTATATAAGTGATTCATTTTTCAAACTCTCTAACATTATTTTCACACACCAAAAAAGATAATGATGGCAAACTGGTTTTCTGACCATGCCATTTAATACATTTTCTAGTTCAGATATTTTCTGGCTCTGCTTCAAAGGAATGTCTGTGTTTAACCCGTTGGACTCAGACAATCTGCCCAGAGTGACAGCACCTTCTAATTATTGTTAAAGAAAAAAAAAAAGAAAGAAAGAAGAAAGAAAGAAAGAAAGAAAGAAAGAAAGAAAGAAAGAAAGAAAGAAAGAAAGAAGAAAGGAAGGAAGGAAGGAAGGAAGAAAGAAAGAAAGAAAGAAAGAAAGAAAGAAAGAAAGAAAGAAAGAAAGAAAGAAAGAAAGAAGAAAGAAAGAAAGAAAGAAAGAAAGAAAGAAAGAAAAAGAAAGAAAAAAGAAAAGAAAGAAGAAAGAAAAAGATCATGATATGATTTTCCAATTTTCAGATTATTTTTCTCTCACAGGTTTATCTTCAACCTTTGGCAGTACATATACACCAGACTCTAGTATAAGTGACTCTGTCTTAATGCAAGTTATACATTTAGTTATTTTAAATTAATTGTGTCAATATTTCAATCCCCTCTCCCCAAAGCACCAGGGTCTAGATAACACGCTTTGGGTGAGAGGTAGAGCAGGCAGTAAAATCACCAAATTCAGCTCTTTCCATAGCCTTTTATCCTTCAAGTCTAAATGCCTTAGTAAAATTTTTGAGATACTAAGAAGAAAGTATTTCACAGTATTTCTAAGATTATCGATGAAAAAATGCATGGATCGAAACAGAAATTAAATTAAATAAGGCTTTTTACCATCCAAAATGCTGAAAATCTTAGGTTGGAATTCTTTTTTAACGTTCTGAAGTTAATCACACAAAATAAAAGACAAAATGAGTGAAACAGTCAACAAAGATTCTCCCAAAAAAGGGTTTTTATTGAAGTCCTTATCTCGATTAAGTTTACGAAGTTTATTATTTAGGCAGAAAACCAGAGAGGGGCTAATATAGCAAGGGAAATCAAGCCACCTAGGAGTTTAGAATGAACTTTTATTTCCACAGATTAATAATTAAGAATTATTAATTCTTAAGGAGTGATTATTTCTCTACCTATTTTCTTTTAAATAAACTTCTTTTTAACCTAGAAATTTACCTTCTGTGAGTCCTTAGCCTATAATTTCCCATCACTTTCATATGAAGACAAAAATTGAAAAATCCTAATATTTAAGGCAAATCATAAGACAGCTTGTGGCAAGATATGGTCATCCAGGGCTCCTGATGCCTCCGTCTATGTATGGAGGAGGATAAATGGATCAACACCAGGGCATACCTGCAAACAGGTGAGTCATGGCACATAGCTGGAAAGACTCTCCCCTTAGACCATCTTAGTAAAGAAAATCATTCTCTTATTGATACTAACGATTGCTGGAATAATTGTGTTTAGTACCTGCCTTATGTGCATGACTTCAACCCATCCTTTAACCAAACTTGTGAGATGAGTTGTATTATTAAACCAATTTTTTGGCTAGCAAAATGACAAAACTAGAATTCTACCACAGGTCTCTTACATTAGCTTCTAAAACACTGTGCTTTGCTACATCTCTTTTGAGACAGAAATCTAAACAAACATTTAAAAATAATATAAATAGTGCAAGGTAAATAATTTGATAAACCAATCTTTAAACCCTGGGAAATATATTAGGACTAATGAAAGTTCATGGATTTAAAAAAAAAAAAAAAGAGGCCAGTGAAAATCTATGAGTATTTTATCAGAGGAGGAAATGTAATAAGTATTTCTCACCTCACATTCTCTAATACTAGAATAGTTATTTAAATGTCTTTCTGGAAAAGGGCCCTTACATTTTCAATTGGTACAGTTATCCAAGTAGTATTTTCTAGGAATGTCAACCCAAATAGAAGAGAACATAAGCATCCTGACTCCTTAGCATAACTTTGAAATAAAATAAATATAAAATATATTTTAAAGGCCTGGGTTACATATGATTTTATAAGAAACTCTATGTCATCAGTGTTTCTAAATGCATTACCAAATATGCAAGAGATTTTAGATAATTTTCGGTTCACAGTACAATTCTTTGAAATTAACCCACAAATTGGTTGTACCTCTTATTTATATTTTATCAAACCCATCTTTCTGACGTAGGCATTTCTTTTCTTGGGATTCTTACAAAGATAGTTATCATGCACAGAGTGTGCTCTAGCCTTTGGTGGTTTTAATCTCAGTGTAACATCTTTGTGTTTAGTACATTTCTTCTCTTTCATCTGATCGTGTACATGCTAAGATGTCAAAACTGAAGTCTTCTGACACATCAGTCTTAGGTTCTAGCCAGTGTGTCAAATCCTTCAAGGTTTAGCATTCACTTTTAACAAGAAAATTTTAAAATGATAAAATAGCGTATCAAATCTCAATGAGTGAAACTTATAGTCGGGTCCACGGCAAAATACACTTTCTAAAAATTATAGTTGAAATTGAATGTATTGTCTACTGAGAAGCAGGAAAGAGACAGGAGTTTTATTACAGATTGTCCTGTAAATTTAAAGTACAATTCATACTTCATTTTAAATGCCATCCAAGTACGACATTTCTCGGTTATTGGGCTCTCTCAAGAAGGATTTTGGATTAACATGTCTATAAGCAATGAAATTTACTTAGAGTACAGCCTTCTGGAAAATGGTCTAGTTCATTTATTTTTGAGTGAGGCTAACTCTCGTCTTATATTTGCTCTCTTCACAACGCATTTCCCTTGAGAACTAGCAAAGTTTTCCATATTGATGAGAATTTCACTTAGCTTAAAAACACCAGTCAAGGCAGCAAATTTACAGAGCTAAAACTTCTGAGGTGCTTAAAGACAGCAACTGTGTAATTCATGGGAGATTCACCTCTTTGAAGAAACTATAACAGAGCTCCAGACCTTCTTAACAGGCAGCTCATTACTACAGACTGTCTACGCAAATTGTAAACTTACTATAGGCCCTCAGGGGAGGGTTTTTCTGTTTTCTGTCTCTGGTACTAACCTAGTCTAACTTGCCATATAACTGCCCTCTTGCCAGTAATGTTAATGATGGTGATTATTAGTAATAACTCTGAGTAATGAGGTTTTCTTCCTTGTACTCAAAATAATTGCTCCATGTAAATCCACAGCAATTTTTACGGTACGTTAAAGATTAGTAACATTAGAAACTTGGCAAATCTTACTTTATAGAGGCATTTTACCTAATGATCTAATCCATCAGTTCCCAGGGTTTAACAGTCTTGAGACTCACTTAGTACTGAAGGATCTCCCTTCTTTTCACAGGGACACTAAGAAATAATGTAGTCACTACACTACATTTTTAGGAGCTTCGCAAGAGTACCTTGAAAAACGTTAGCTCTGGTTTAAGCAAAGAAGGCTGTGAGTGCAAGGATATATACAATTTGCTGGAGATTTGTCCCATAGGCTGAGAGATAACTTAATTAATCATTAATTAAACATTGGTTTCAGAAAGAAGTTTCTTATTGTTTGATTTTTAAAGCAACTCAAGAATAATTTTTAGCCATGAGGAACTTGCAGTCAGTTTATCCGATCATGTGAACTAGAGTATGAGAGTGTCAACAAGGAGTTAGAAATACTAGCTATGCTCTTGCTTTTCTCAATCTCATCACTTCTATGACTCAGAACCTCCAAAAGAAAGAACACACATAGGGAGAAAGTTACTCGTTCATTATGATACTGGTCTTTATATCAAATTTTTCTCACTTGACAGTCAGTTCATCCTGAGGAAGATATAGGACCACTGATTTCAATGAAGAGGGAAAAGAAGAGGGTGGTTATACAATTGGGTTCACTTGTCTTTCTTCTACATTATGCTGTTTACAAATAAGGACCAGGCTGACCGGAGATAAGAAGTCAAGTTTACATCCTTCTAGGTTTCTTCTTTGTTCAAAGGGAAATTTCCATCATTGTCATTCTCTCTAGAGCCTTAGGTCAATCAGAACTTTTTAAAACATGAGAAGGTATAGTGGGTAGTCGTGCATGAGTTTTCCTACCTCATTAAGGCATCCTCAGAACAAACAAGAGTATAAAGAGAGATCAGTAATCCACTGCTAATTCTAATCTGTTGCATATGGATTTTCCACATATACTGAGGCTTATTTCTAGGTGTTTATACTTGTTTATCTATTCTTATTACAACATTATCTCATTTTGTTCATTTTAGTATTATAGCAAGTCTTGATATTTAGGAGAGAAAGTCATCCTTAATTTTTATTCTTCTCCTTGAAGGGTGTCCTAGCCATTTACCATATGCATTCAGTCACCTCATTAAATGTCATGGAACCTTCTGGTTGGTGGTTTTACTTAACTTATAGATTAATTTGGTTGGACTATCCTTCTTTGTGATTGGAGTTTTCTCATTAGTGAACATGGTATGTATTTATTTATTTCCAGTATATATTTAATGCAAAAAAAAAGTTTGATTTGCTTGAAATATTCTAATATTATTTTGTTGTCTACTTTATGCATTTCTAGTCTTATTTTTTTAATTCCCTATATTCTACGTTCTTTATATTCAATTAGGTGAATTTCTCTGATTGAACATACTCATTTTCAATCTTTTAGATCTATTTAAAGTTATATAACTACCTTTAAAAGGACAGGTAACTTTAACTGCATGCAGTGAGTTCTGTTAAGTAGTGCTTCCTTAGTCATTTAATAAAAGCTATTTTATAAATTCTATTAAAATGTTCCTTTGAACTCGTGGGTTATGCAGGAATGCATTATTTGGCTCCAAAATATCTAAGGTTATCTTTTCTTTTTGTTGTTAATTTCACATTTATTTTCATTATAATCAGGTAGATTCAGTGTCTTGCTGTAAGAATATATGTGTTCCTCTCTCTTTCTAGACCAACAACCTCACATACTCTGCATATGGGGGCAGCAGTGTTTTTCAACTTTCATTAAGCAAGGAAAGCTACCCCAGCACCTCGCTTTAAACCTAGAAACTGGCTTCTGTCCTCTTTCTTCTACAGAGACCTCTTAGTTTTTATCATAGAGATCTCTTAGTTTTTATCATCCCATGGGAGTGGTGCTTAAAAGTAGCACAGTACACCGGAACAATAAAAACCAATTTGGTAAGCCTTGGCCTCAGCCCCACTCATCATTTTGCGTTTTAGTTCCACTTATGGTCTGGGGAAATAGTTAACTTTTTAGTCATCTGGTTATGACATTTATCATTTCTTTCTTTTAAAAAATACTTTAGCTATAATCACTAGGTATTTGGAGTATAAATAGGTACATCAAATTATGAACGTAGCATGTTGCCTGGCAATCCTAGGTATTAGTCATTGCTGCACCAACCATCTGAGGTAGAGGCTGTTATTCCTTTGAGTAGAGAAACAATCCCACAGAAGTTAAGAAACCTGCCATTCAGACTTAATTAAACCCATTAAAGAGAAGATGCACTCACTCACAAAAACATTTTCACATAAATGTTTGAAAAAATGTTTGATTTTGACAGTTAAAAAAATCTTTTTTTTTTTTTTTTTAGATTTTATTTATTTATTTGACAGAGAGGGAGACAGCCAGAGAGGGAACACAAGCAGGGGGAGTGGGAGAGGGAGAAGCAGGCTTCCTGTTGAGCAGGGAGCCTGATACGGGGCCTGATCCTAGGACTCCGGGATCATGACCTGAGCCGAAGGCAGATGCTTAACCGACTGAGCCACCCAGGCGCCCCTAAAAAATCTTTTTTTTTTTAAATTACTTTTTGCAATTCTGAAACTCTAACTTGGCATAGCCAGTGAAATACCAAGATTAAAAGTCTGTTTCTAGCCTCTGAACCTTTTCCTGGGTTTGAGTTAACATTTACAAACATACATATGTAGTGCTAATTTATTTTGTTTTTTTTTAATTTTTATTTTTTTAAAGATTGGTTTATTAATTTGAGAGAGAGAGAGAGAGCACAAATGGGAGGGGCAAAGGGAGAGGGAGAGAGAATTTGAGGCAGACTCCGTGCTGAGTGTAGAGCCCAGAGTCAGACATGGGGCTCAATCCCATGACCCTGAAATCATGACCTGAGCCAAAAACAAGACGCCCAACCAACTGTGCCACCCAGGCGCCCCTGTAGTGCTCATTTTTAAAAAATGGATCTTAATTTATGTAATGTACTACAACCTGTTTTTCTTAAGATGTTATGAATATTCTTTGGGGCACATTGATCTAATGTACTTCTTTTCAATAGCTGCATGACATTCCATAGAATGGATCTGGAAAATGTCATAAATCATTTTGTTGATGGATATGTGGGATTTTATAAGGCTTTAGGAAATTATATTTAATATTATTAAATTCTTCCAATAAAATCTATGTAGCCAACTCATTGCCTCCAACTTGATCTTCAGTTGCTTTCTTTACAATTTTATGCCATTTCTAGTCTTCATTATAGCACATATCTTCATGAGAGATCAAGGCAAATAATAAAAACATCACGCCTCAAAATAATTTGTGATTTTTTTTTTCTCAAAATCTTTCAACCTAGAACTGAAGAAACTTCCTGAATTCTAATTTCTGAAAGAATTGCTTTTTAGTTGTATTATGAATTGTATTTCAGTTCAGGGAAGTTTTCTAGGAATGATTATTTTTCATGACTTGTCAAATTTGACCATTGTAAATTTATTAGGAAATGCTGTAAGGTCTCTGGGTCATGCAGTCCAAATTTCCCATTTCATTTCACAAGGCAATATATGCTCTGGAGGCAGGGTAGCAGAAGATTCCAACTACTGATCTGAAGAGAGGGGAAATTATCTCGCATGAACATAAAATTAAAAACATCTTTCTGAAGGCTAAATGTGGTTAAAAACTGATTAACTGAAAAATAATGTCTTAGATATGAATTCCTTGTGCCCTTGACCTTCATTACTTAACGTTACCATTTTCTCGACTCCCTTTGTAAGATTCACCGAAATTATTGCTTCTAGAAGCCTGCACAGAAAATGATTTCAGATTTGAAAAATAATTTTTATACAACAAAGGCAATGTTTCATGAAGAGCCACCCTAAGTTTTGTATGTGACTTTTAGCTCACAAACACAATGTGAGCTCCAAAGCAGAAGGGTGTCAGAATGAGAAAATAAATGCTAGATATCCAGCTTCACCAATGCAAGCAAGAAGATACATCATTAATGATGAACTTAAAAAAGCCATAATATAAAATCAGAGAAGGTATCAATCCTTTAATTTTGTTGAGCTATAATTATATAATGAGAACATTGGCTCTTTTGAAACAATTTGAAAACAGTGCTGGACTCTCTGTCGCTTGGACCAATGGATCTATTCATTCCAAGACTTGATTTCCTGTTCAGTTTAGCATACCATTTGTTGAAGGTAATTGTTGAGAGGATACTCTGTTACAAAAGCTACAGAACTCTCAATCATTTCAGTGCGGGATAGGTGCCCTGAATAAAGGATCCTATTTCCCTAGTGTCCCTCATTATGTTTGTCTCTTCTCACAATTGTATGATTGTATACTGCAAAATAGTTATTTGGTGGTAATGGTGCATTTCAAATTGGTGACTCAAATAACAAGAATGGAGGAAAAAAGAGGAGAGAGTATGATCTTTGCCGAGCTATACACCTGCAAGTTTCAACTGAGTCAATCTGGGAACAGAATCCCATAGTAATAATTTCAAGACATTTTGCAATGACTGAGTGAAACAATTCTGTGAGGAAAATGTTTGAAAAAATACTTAGATTCTATAAAACCTAAACTCTATTTACCTCGAACGCAGCTGCTGTCTTCCTAGCTATGCCACCTTGTTTCTTATTCCTTTTCTACACTTTCAGTTCTTTGAAATTGTGGAAGCAAGCAAGAGCCCCATCAGCCTTTTCTTTTCAAAGAGGGAGTGTGATCTCCTGGATTGACATCCTGTAAATTGTGACTTCCAGTTTAAATAGAAAGCAAAGGATGTTTTCCCACAATAATGTTCGATAGATGCAGAAATCTTTCCCCATTCCGTATATGAACTCCAACGTATTGCAGGGATGTAGCAGAAGGAAATGTACGCTTCTTACGTTTGCTCTTTTTAAAAAAATTACCCTGCATTTAATTATGTAGATTGTTCTATAATTAGCAGACATTATTCAATTTGGTAAATAGCATGAATTAAATATTGCCTTAAACAAGTGGGTCTTGAGTATTGAAATATTTTTCATATCCTTCGGTGAAATTTTATCTGAACTCTGTATGAATGAATACCTATGAGGAAAGCAGCTAAAGTTAAAAGCATTAAGTATGTAGTTTATAGTTTACAGAGTCACCTAGCAACCAAAGGATTGAAAACAGAACATGTTTCCTTTAGCCCTCCAATATCTTGAAAATACCAATATGAATATGAGATCCAGGAAAGAAAAGGTGAAACTTTAAAAATTTTTCAGACGGGTTGTTGAATGACATGAATAAACATCCTGTTTGAGAATGGAAGGGTAACTCCAAAAAAAAACACCTCTTCCTTTATAGAAAGCAAGACATGGATGTAATTTCATCAAATAGAGTTGATTGATTCATTATCTTTGACCAGCATCATGATAAATGTGTCTGTCAATCAAATCTCAAACCTCCTAAGCCTCAGTTTATGCTCTATTCAGTTCAACTTAATAGCACTCACCTGTCTGACAGATAAGTAGCATTGGCTTCACTAGCTTTGACGTTAGGAACCATTTTGTGAAGTATCAAATAGTCTATACCTGTTAATATGTGAACATGGCACTCCAATTATTCATTTGATTTAACCTATTCCCATTTAAATCGAAGGTTGAAATGCCTTTCTGTGTATTAACAAGCTGCTCTGCAAGAAAAGAATTACCAAAATGCAGAGTTTTTATTTCCTCTCCTCGGTCTGTCTGCAAAGATATGGCAGTGAGTCATGCATAGGAAGCTTATTTATACTTGCATGTTACACAGAGTTTCCCAAAATGTACTCATCTGCAAATGTTTTTCCCAGCATTGCAAACAATTACCTTGGCCAGAACAATGGTGCATCTGTGTCCTAAAGTTCAGTCACCTGAAGAAGTAATAATGTTATAAATTGCCCAGTGATGAACTTATTGACTGAAAATTAAGAAACTTAATAAAAAATATCACTGTGTTTCAAGAGCAGTTAGAAGAGAGAAAATTTATATGAAATCCAGACTGAAGTCAGATTTTTCTACCTGAATATATATTTTTTTCACCAGCAAAATCAATAATTCAAACTAAAATAGTAAAAGGGTAGAGAAGTTTATGCAAAACATGGCAGAGAGTCAGCCTGCCATCTCTCAAGTGAGCTACTATGTGCCATAATTCTCTAGGGTCAAGCATCTGTGAATAAGAATTGCATCAAAATAGCTAAGTGATGAGCCGATGTTTAGTTAAGGAAGAGTAAAGGGAAAAAGATGTACTCTGAAGATGTGCTGTGTTAATTTTCAGGAATATAATAAAACTGTAGACATTCCTTAAGTATAAGAGTAGAACACACGAAGACAACCAGAAATTATAAATAGGATGTCGGGAGTGATGAGCCTCTACATCTACTCTTAGGTCACCTTGGGAAAAACAGCAACTTAGAGCCTTTCTACTTGAAACATAAGGGGCTGGGCTAGGTGGCCTCTAATACCCCTAAATCATTAAGATTATCATTCTGTAAAGCACCAGAGTAAGATACTAAAAAATACCAAATTATATGAATAGCAAAACTACCTTTTAAAAAAGTACAGAATATAAGAAATTACTATTCATTAAATATTTTATCCATTTACGCTTTACAAAGAATGCAGCTAGTTGCTAATATTCTTTCCATTGGGAAAAAAAAGCTGCAAATTACCTGATTTATTTTATGCTTGGACTTAATTTTATTTATAACCTGTGGTCTTTAAAATAAGAGAGACAGAGAAAGGGAGAGAGGGAAAGAGACAGAGAGAGGGCCCAAAGAAGAGAAATCCAAGACACTGACCCTCTTTAGGTATCATTATGTCATGTAAATTCTGGACGAATTTATAACATAGACCATAAGAAACACACACGAAGACTGATCATCTTTTCAGAAAAGGCAATTTTTAAGACTCATCTTCCTTACACAGAGAAATTGTCTACTGCAACTACCGGCTAAGACCATAGGGTTAAAACGAACAGAACTGATTTCAGTGCAATTTTTCAAATTGCTTTAAGGACATAGCAATATTTCATCAATTTGAAAGCATTTTTTTTCCTGAATTAGGGGATGACAAAAATATAATTTTCTGTAAAAATGCTACATGCCATTCGTGCTACTGAAAAGTGCGCAGGGTCACCATTACTCTGTATTACGAGTCAGGTCCCAAGTGAAACAGCTTCCAAGGTGGTCTCTGTGCTTCTACCAGGAGTCCATTTTAAAGGGAACCTTCAGACAAAAACACCTTTAGGTAATTGTGTTTAAATAAGAATCAAATTTGTTCCTAAGAGGGTGGTGTACCTTTGTCAGAATTCAAGGAAAGGCCAACTGTGGACCAGGTTTGAGATGCAGGATTAGAGAATCTTTCACTCAGTTCTGTGATCTGATGGTTCCAGGATTTGTCTCTTTCCCTTAACTGTGATCCATTCAGCAGAGCTGAGCTTGCACATAAACATCATTGTTCCCACCTTCACGCAACCTGCCATAACTATATCATTAGTGGAACTACTTTAAGGTGACAAAAGGCCTTTTCCATCTTTAAGCAGACAGCCCTAAAGGAAGAGGCTTTTTTTCCCCCAGCAATGCAATCTACATGCACAGAAAAGCATGGTATCTATTTGGGCCACTGGCCAAAGGGCTATCACGAGCTCTCATTTTACTTATTTTTTTTTTTTTAAGACTTTATTTATTTATTTGACAGAGATAGAGACAGCGAGAGCAGGAACACAAGCAGCGGGAGTGGGAGAGGGAGAGCAGGCTTCCCTCCGAGGAGGGAGCACGATGTGGGACTCGATCCCAGAACCCTGGGATCATGACCTGAGCCAAAGGCAGACGCTTAATGACTGAGCCACCCAGGCGCCCTCATTTTACTTATTTTCAATGGGCCATTTAGAATTAATCCAAACAAACCCTGGAAAAGTTATGGAAACATAAAAATTGTATTTCTGGCATTTTTGAAATCATATTTAAAAATATTATGCACAATACCCCACGATAATGAATCAGTATTCTCTCCCAAACTCCAGCAGAAACTAAATTAAAATGGTGAATATCTGTATCCAAAATAAATGGTAGCAACCCAGTACCTTTCAGAAATGTTTACAACTGACCTTCCTTTTGGACTCTTTAGTGATTGATTTGAGATTCAACAGTAGGTAAACACTGTGCTATTAGCAGACCTGGTCTGCATTTAGACACGCACCAGCGTCTGCACAGTTACAGCTAGAGGGATATAGTGTCTTTAAAAGTTACCCAAGAACCTCATGAAGTTGAAGAGAAAACTCACTCAAAAGGATTTGATGGTGAGAGCCCGGGTCTACGAAATAGATTCTTCCAAGGAGATGCCTCAACACTGTTGATAAACGAGAGGCACATTTCTAGACATTTGAAACACAACACAGTTGTGATAAGTTGACAGTAAGTTGCTAAATAGTCATAGCTATAACCAAAAAGATAGAAATTACAAGTATTTTTGTGATTTCATTGCTTTCCTGGTAGAACACTACGATCACCATGACCACGTGATGAGTTAAATGAGGTCTCTGCAATTTGATTTGTGCTGGATGGAATGCCCTTCCCCCAACTCCACTGCAGAATTATCATCATCATAGTCCTCTTTACAGCAACATATGCACACATCATGTGTCTGTAGCATTTTATAGTTTATTTTATTTTATCCTCAGAATCGTCCTGGGAGCAAAACAGGCTAGGTGGAGTGGAAAAAAGAAACAAGGTTGAGGTGAAATGCATAAGGCCTGGGTTTGAGTCCATTATTATCTTTGTAAATTTGGGGAAATTACCTAGCCTCTGTAAACCTTCATATCCTAATATTTAAACTGTAATAAATACTATTCGCCTTGGAGAGTTGCTATGGCCATTGGTGTGTAGGAAATGGAAATTTGTAATTGTTCACGTTTTATGGATGACGAAGTTCAAATTGAGAAAAGTTACATGACTTGTGTAAGGTCACATGACTGAATGACGGAACTAGACAAGAATGAAGAATCCAAGAATTCCACCTTTCATGTTCATGTCAATTCTCGTTAGAGCTCTCAGACCCAAATAACCTCTGCTCTGATACCTCTGAGAGTAAGAGTTAGTCTTCCAACCTCCAGCAGCCTCTCCTTTCTCCTAACTCCTAAAGTACAATCTGTGTAACTTTTGGGGACCTATTGCTGCATTTCTGATAAGTGATAGGTGAATTGATAAACATTCATATAGGTAGATAGATGGATGGATATCTAGACAGTGTGAAAGAGATTTTCTTTCCTTCAATATACAGTAAATCCCTCAAAGACAAGGAACCATACTTATATTTATAATGTATCTGCTCAATATTTTTGTGATGCTTTCCTTCGGAGGAATTTTTCTATCTATAGAGGGTAATTTAAAATTGGATTTTGACATATGTTTTTTTCCTTATTTTTAAGATGAGAATGATAGACATATGGCCAACAAGTGACATAAAATTGTCTATTCAGTATTGCGAAGGAAATAGAAATTAGAGTGCATTTCACTATGAATTGTGATGACTCAGACTCCCCAACATAGAGTCCCCCTCCCAGTGGCTGATGTATCTTTCCATATTAATGCACACCAACCGGGATGAATAATGGCTTCTGAAAAGAAAAGCACTCACACTCATGATAAACCTTTTACTGTCATGTCTTTGGATTGATTTAAATTCTTCAGGCCCAGAGACCAGTATTAACCCTAAGCATGATGTTGAGCCTGAACATCTTACTAAAATCTTCTTAATGTTTTAGATTTGGCAACAGCTCTTGGTTCCCATGAAGTTCAATAACTGGACTTGTCCTAATTTTTTTTTTGCATAAGTAAATATTGAAGAGTTTCATAGACATTTTGTCCATATGTAAATCATTCAGAGTAAATTTTACAGATGATTTACACATCATTATGTGATGCATATAATAGAGATATAGAGATATAATAGAGATAAATACCTAAGTTCCTTTGCAGGGGACTTTTCAAATGGTAGAAGAATAACAACCCAGCCTCAACCAGGCTTTGCTGTCCTAGATCCAACATAAACCAACTCATTTAACCAGTTTATCAGAATTCGGTACATCTGAATATACCCTCAGTGCCCAGCAAAATGGCAGCATGTGAATAAATTATGGTGAAAAGAGGGAGTATAGGGATAGATGAACTGACAAAATATAGAGAAAGTTGTACGATTCTTATTTTACATTGTTGACGACTTTACACTCTAGAGAATGGCCATACATGTGTACATGCAAGACAAATCAGAATCCCAGTCTTAATCAAGCAAAGCAAAATGTTTACAAGTTTTGGTGATTCTAGACAGTCTGGAGTTTAAGGCTCTTTTGCAACCTCTTATATCTGTAATACATTTTAAAACCTACATATAAAAGGCACACAATTTAGATAAAACTGAAAATTTCTTGAAGAGGCTAGGCTTCAATTTGGCATTTGATTAGTAATGCCAGGGTAAAACTACTTTGATACATGAAGGGGTTTTAGTTTTCACTAAGAATGCTTATTTCCTGTGTTTTTCTCTCTTTTATTCTACCAATCCATAAAATGTTAAATAGCAGGGGTGCCTGGGTGGCTCAGTCGGTTAAGCATCTGTCTTCAGCTCAGGTCATGATCTTGAGGTCCTGGGATTGAGGCCCATGTCGGGCTCCCCGCTCAGTGGAGAGCCTGCTTCTCCCTCTCCCTCTGCCTCTTCCCTCTGCTTGTGCTCTCTCTCTCTCAAATAAATAATATCATTTTTTAAAGATGCTAAATAGCTATCTTTTTCACAAAGTATAGGGTTTTTGCCTTGCCTTTAACTTTAAGTCTGCGCCTCCCTTATTCCAATATTTAGATTGGCTTCTGGGCTCTCATCATTGTTCCCACAGTATGTTGGTCTCACACTCCTTTCCATGTCTTTGCTCCTGGTGAAATCTATGCATAGAGCACAGTCTCCTCTTCACCAGGGCCCCCATGAAATCACCCTACTCCATCCCTTAGTACAACACAGAATTTATCATTCTATTCTTTTTTATGTCTTAGTCTTTAGTCTTTGTGATCGTTTCAT
This sequence comes from Halichoerus grypus, assembly GCF_964656455.1. NCBI lineage: Eukaryota > Metazoa > Chordata > Mammalia > Carnivora > Phocidae > Halichoerus > Halichoerus grypus. The sequence continues at coordinate 48,570,642 of NC_135717.1, read as the reverse complement.
GTGTTTTCCTGGTCCCTCCAACTATATCGTAAGAATCTGCAGGTGAGAACCTTGATTTTGTTTCATCTATGTCCCTCAGAGGGTCTAACACATGCTAAACATGTAATATATGTCTGATAAACAGAGTAT